>NW_005842568.1:83581-97739 GCF_000455745.1 Alligator sinensis | reverse complement strand
TTCTCTGCCCCTCAGAAAGCTCAGGCCTTAGTGACCAGTCGCTCTTTCCAGTTGCATATATCTCCTCTGCTTTTTTTTAATGCCCCCGTGAAGTGTTTCATTTGCTTATGAAGGCCTGTAGCCCTTCCCTAATGACCTTTTTCTCCTTGCTTGGGGCGCAGACTCATGATAGTATTTGTACTTTTGCCTTAGATGTACAAGCAGTGTGGAATTACTTTGTCCTTAGCTGTCACATCCAGTCAGCTCCTTAATTTCCTTAGAAGTTAGGCTTTCTGAAGAGCCTTGTTTTATAGACTTAGTGTTCCTACTGTAATTTACACTAGGATCAGCTCACTTGATCCCAGATTATCTACAGCTAGCCCCTCTATAAATTCCTCTCTACTTGCCAGAATTCAATCCAAGATAGCTTTACCTCTTGTTGGTATGCTGACCGTTTGCTAGATTTCTCTATCGGGTAACTCATCCAAAAAGTGTGCGCCCTACCATTATTTAGTAGGCTTTTATTACCCAGCCAGTCAGAGAAATTGCAGTCCTCTGGAATTGCATAATTACTGCCATTAGTGCTGCACAGAAGGCATAGCCCAACTGCAGGGTTTGATGCTGACACCTACAGTGCAACCCAAAGGCAAGACAGTGTAGTCTTAAAACAAGCAAACAACAAAAATAAAAGCCCTGAAAACTTGTAGGTAATAAACCACAAGAAGTTTTTATGTAGCACGTCTGGTCTAGAGCTTTTCAGTTCTCCCTTGGCTATTTTCATGTAATCCTAGCAAATGAGGGTTGGAAGGGAGCTCAAGAGGTCACATCTAGTCCAACCCCTCAAAGCAGGACCAGCCCCAACTACATCATCCCAGCCAAGGCTTTGATCACGTTGCCTTCCATAATAGTTGCACTCTTTAGTGCTCTTCCTAGAAGTTTATTTCCTCTCTAAGTGTGCTTGTCAGGCCAGGCCTCTCTTACCACGTAAACCAGAACAGCCTGTTCCCCTGGTTGCGTTATCGGCAACTAAACCCGAACCCTCACCTATGCTAGCCTGGGTGAGGAGGATGTGTGGACACCCAAGAGGTCTAAAAACAAGACCTGTCAAAGGGTGGAGGAACTTCCTGTGAGCCAACGGCCATCCCTACGTGGAGAGGAGATGGATGCTGCCAGGTCTTTCTGCCCAAAGAATTATCAATGATGCAAAGAAACTCCACTAACCTAGGAGGGTTGTTACAGCATCTAAGGTGCCCTGATGGTCACAGTGGCCTCGGGACTGATGCATCGCGACTCCCTTGGCTGGAGGCCGTCTGTCATTGCTACAGCCAGCGTACTCTGTTCCTAGACAAAAGACGCTTCGTTGTGCTGTGATGGCTCTGTCAGTAACTTGTCCTCATTTATTTATGACTCCACTAGTCTGTCACCTGGAGACTTTATTGGTAATGATTTTATTTTCTTTCGGGTCCCCTGACAAAAGGAAAATAGAGTAGGATTTAGGACCCAACCAGATGCACATGTGCGCAGTGATTTGCTCTTAGCCAGTTTTAATAAGCTTTACAGGGATATCTGGGTGAAACTTTAATAGCCTGTGATACATGGACAGTTGATTTAGATGCTCCTAATGATCCTTCTGGCCTTACCAGCTCTGTGGAGGAACCTTTTGCCACTCTGAACCTCAGTTTCCCTTCATCTGAACAATTTGGGACCGTTTTCCAGGGACATTGTGGCAAGGGAGAGCAAGAAACAGGTAGCTGTGACCCTGTAATACTGCAGCATGAGTGGATCACTTAGATCAGGTTGTGAGCAGCCGAAAACAGAAGTTCATGTCTGACTGAGACCACTTTCCCTGTGGTTTAACCTCTTGCATCCTGTGACACAAGCAAGCCTGCTTTGTGCACTTTCTCAGAAATAATTTGGTGTGGTAACCAACCGAAAAGTAGATCCTGCTGATCAGACATGCAAGTGCTGGACAGGTGGCATAGCCCAACTGCAGGGTTTGATGCTGACACCTACAGTGCAACCTGAAGGCAAGACAGTGTAGTCTTAAAACAAGTGAACAACAAAAGTAAAAGCCCTGAAAACTTGCTAGGTAATAAACCACAAGAAGTTTATATGCAGCATGTCTGGTCTAGAGCTTTTCAGTTCTCCCTTGGCTATTTTCATGTAATCATAGCAAGCGAGGGTTGGAAGGGAGCTCAGGAGGTCACATCTAGTCCAACCCCTGCTCCAAGCAGGACCAGCCCCAGCTACGTCATCCCAGCCAAGGCTTTGTCTACCCGGGCTTAAACACCTCCAAGGATGGAGACTGCACCACCCCCCTTGTGAGAAAATTCTTCCTAATATCCAACCTCCACTTCCCTTGCTGCAGCCTGAGCCCACTGCTCCGTGTCCTGTCCTCTGCCCCAACTGAGACCAGTCCAGCTCCATCCTCTTTGCAGCCCCCCTGCAGGGAGGTGAAGGCTGCTATTCAATCCCCCTTGGTCTGCTCTTCTGCAAACTCCATCAGCCCAGTTCCCTCAGCCTCTCCTCACCAGTCCTGTCCCCCAGCCCACAACCATTTTATTTGCCCTTTTACAGTGAGGTACTGGAATTTGATCATGGTTTTAAGTTACTAAAATGCTTGGCTACTGAATAAGTAGTCAGAAGTCCCAGCTAAATCTCAGTTCTCCTGTGACTTGTTGGTATGACTGTTCTGTCCCAAACGTAGGGGTCAGAACCAGGTTAGGTGTCTTTTTGGAGTTTGAGCCTAAGCTGTAAAGCTTGTTGCAAACACCCAGAGCCTGGATTTCAGATACGGTGGTCCTGGGTCAGCTTGCCAAGAAGCGTCAATGCAAAGATCTCCACATTTCTGAGGAGGTTTAGGTCCACATTGTTTCTAGACTTCCTTTTTTATGTCGGCGCTTTCCGCAAGCTTGTATCTCTCTTGTACCTCTTGTCTGTCCTACTTCATAATATAATCAGTGGTCTAATTCTAATTTTTGTGTTTTTTCTGCTTTCTCTACAGACCCCTGTAAAAGAGCCCAACAGTGAAAATGTAGATATCAGCAGTGGAGGTGGAGTGACAGGCTGGAAGAGCAAGTGTTGCTGAACGTTCTCCTATATCACCAATCGCCATCCACCGCCCCTTTTTTCTCGCTGTAAAACAAACCACTCTGCCCATTTTTAACCTTAAATGAATGTTTTTGTTTCTCATCTTAACAGAGCTCCAGTATCCCCGTGTTCTTCTGGTTAGGACAGCTTGCTGACTATAATTTTCTCAACAAAATGTATAAAAAAAAAAAAAAAATCATGTCCGTGACTTCACTTTTTTTTAATGTCCCTGCTCAACTCACCACTACATTTTGGTTGTATTATAGTCCCGTTACTCTTCACATTAAAACTTATAGCAATCATTTAAACTCTACTCTGCAAATTGTATAAGAATAAAAGTTAGAATTAACAATTTCTTTGGTACAACAGTGGAATTTTCTGTTATAGATTATGTGCTTGAGTCACCATATTCTATAGACAGGCATCAGCAGAAGAGCCAGGAAAACACTCATTTTCGCCTTGAGTATGTAAATGGGGTTTATTTTTTGTCCTGTGCCTTATGTGGAAAGGAACATTTTTTTTCCTTTTTTTTCCCTTTGTTCTGGTGGAAGCATGTGCAGGAGATTTGATTATACATCCACACTTGACCATTTTAAATTATCGAACTCTTTGTGGTTGCTTTACTGTGATTTGTTGGTGTGATGATGCATCAAGGACAAAGGGTGGTGCAAAAAAACCCACAAAAAACTTGCATTTAATGTTCTGGGTCTCCCCTTGGGTGACTTAGCAATTCAGAACTGTTCCCGCTGCCGGTTTTTTTTTTTTAATTTTACCTCCCTCCTCCCCTTCCCAGCGACTTCTTCTTTCTTTTTGCCTGCATGCTGCTTTTATTTGCTTTCCTTCATGGTGTGATGTGTTAATGAAAAAGACGGCAACCTTGTAAGTTTGCCAAACTTAATACAAAGCACTGATTTAGCTTTCAAGATAAAATGTTAAAGATACTTACTAATTTCCCTCTAGCCAATGTCGATTCACTAGTATCTCTTCTCTCCTCCTGCATAGCCGTTGGGTTTTATGATATGGAAGAGTTGTTTGCATGCACTAGTTTTCTATGGAGGGTGATGTGGTTGTCTACTCTATGTGTATGAATATAACATGCCGTTCCCAAACTGACAACAGTTAACTTGAACTTAAAAGTTCTCTTGATTTGGTAGCTGCTCCAATGAGTCATTTGGTAGCCTAGCAAGAGGTTCAGTAAAATAGATTTTTTTTTTTAAAGAAAGAAAAAACCAGAGTTGGCAGTTGCGTTGAATTACTGCTTCCCTGAAACTTTCCATTTCCCAGTGTTAAGTTTAAAAAAAAAAAAATGTATAGTAAATAAGAATCATCTGTACTTAGCTATGGTCGTTCTTGACCTCACTTGAATCCTGTTGGAAGACCACAGGTGATTCGGAAGGGAGACTGAATCAGCATCCCTGTGTTTTTTCAGCCCCCTTGAGTATTTAACTTGCTTTTCCAGTTTTTTGCCTCTCTGCTTCCTCTGTAGATAAAGACCTGCTAGCTACGCTACCAGCGTCCCAATAAGACACCTGTGTGTTAAATAGCTGAATGGCTTCATTCATTCCTAGCAGCGAAGGGGCTGAAGAACACCGGGCTGATTTAGACCGCTCCTATTGAATCGGGTGTCTTGTCAGGGACAGCGTTTTAACATCCGCCTGGCTTGCCTGTACGCACTGTAGGAGGACTCCTCCGCTCAGAAACAATTGTAAATGGAACCCCAGAGTCGAATTCTGGTAGTCGGGCGGGTTTGCGCCTGACTCATGCACTTGCTTTCTTGATCTTCCTCCACTTAATAGTAACAGCAAATGACCTGACTTGACTTTAATGAATTTACAGTGTTTTTAACTTCCTAGTTCTGACCCGCTCTGTGTAGTAACTTTACTGATGTGTCTCCCTCTTCCTATGTGTGGTGTGGCTTATTTTTATTTTTTATTTTTTTTCTGTCTCTCTCTACCTGTTAACCCTTCCCAGTTGAGTGGCTGTTGAGGTAAAGGCAAGGAACTGGGATTCTAAGGGATTAAATTTGACATGGTTTTGTTTCTCGCCTATTGATCAGCTTTGTAAATAGAGAGAATCTGGCTACCTTTTTGTTAAATCTGCACTTTCTAACATTATCAAAAAAGGGAAAATGGAGTATACTTCCATTTTTGTATAATCTCTGTCTAGACCGTGAGCTTTTTCATTTGCTTTGTGGGGCTCTGCCTCTCCTGTGCAAGTCTGTTGGGATCCTTTGTGGAAGCTGTGTTCGTTAAAACACCAAGCAGTTGGAGAACAGTCCACTCTCTGGTACTACTAGCTACAAATTCAGTTTCATATTCTACTTAACAAGTTAAATAAACTGAAATATTTCTAGATGGTCTATTTCTGTTCATATAAAAACATGATTTCCAACTGTGCGGCTTGGCTTTCGTTTATTTGTGGAGTGCGAGGCACATTTATGGAGGAAGAAGCCTTAAGCGTACGCGCCTCTGCTAAAGCGAAACAATCCTTTTGGGATATGTGAGTAATTTTTATTGCTGGCTCCCAAACCGCTTGTGAATCGCATACTTGCAGGAGGACCCGTTCTCTTCCCCCGCCACCCCTGCCCCTGTGGGTAAAGTCTGATGCTCTAAAAGGAGACTTCCACGGACCCCTTCCAGGCAGTGATGGAGCTCTCTGGATTCTGCAGCGACAAAGTCCACATTTAGTTTTTAATTACCCTGGCACCAATTAATCCCGCTGCACACAATGTAGCCTGTACCAGTGGAGGGGTGATCTTTTTTTAACATAACTAGCCCCCAGAGGAGCATCGCCGCTAACTTTTTTTTTTTGCTATGGCAAAAATTGTAAGTGAATTAAATTCCTAATCAAAAGCTAAAACTTGAAATGGAATCTATTTGTCCAGTTGCCTTTACAGGATTTTAAACGTTCAGTGATTTACCCCCCAGTCTTCTCCCTCGGCTGTAAGACAGCGGCGCTGTGAGCAGTAGCAGAGTAGTCGGTGGCAAGGACCTCAGGAGTCTGAGACGGGCAGTGCAGTTATTAGCCTTGTTGGAAGTTCTGGCTGTGATCAGGTCTAAGCTCATTAACTACCTTGCTTACGATATTTTAATTACACTTTAAAAAATTTTTTTGGCTAACCCACTCTGGCTGTTCATTTACAACCATTCTTTTGTACCACTTACTGTATAAAAGAGCGCTGTCCCCTCGGTCATACCGTGAGCAAATAAAAGCTTTTATAAACTTGAATCTGTTACTTCCTAAGCCGTACTGAATAGTCCCTCGACCTCGTTAAGCCTGCTCCATAGTAGAGGGTGCCGGTAACACATCTGGAGGTGGGTGAGGGGCCAGGAGGGTAAGCAATAGTGGTCACTCCTCGAGGGACGGGCAGAGGAAGGCAAGTCGTGCTGTTCGGAGATGCTCGGGGGTTTGGGAGGGTTCCCCACCAGCCGTCTGCCCAGTGTCCAGGCTGCGTCTCTTAGGAGAGTAGCCAGCAGGGCTGTATAGCAGTGAGCAGGCAGCGGTGAGCAATGCATTGCATGCATGGACACCCCCCAAGTCTCTACAAAAGGGCAAATCTCATAACTCTATTTATAACCGAGGTACCCCCACTCTCTGTGCCAACTCCTCTCTAGTGAGATGTCCATCCTGGCTGGTCCCTGGGGCAAGTCCAGGCACCTGCAGCTTGTCCCGTGCCACGTGCAGCTCCCCGCTTCCAAGTTCAGCACCTAGAGCTCACTCCCTGCTGAGTCTGGGTATTTCTAGTGCACTCACTACTGAACCTGAGTGTCTTCAGCTTACACCACATTGCACGAACCTCACTCTTGTTACCCCTGCTTTACTAGTGAGCACTGCCTTCTTACTCCTCAACTTCTCAGCTCCTGTTTTTTTTCTTTGAAGTAGCATTTTGCTCCCTGGGTCTTACCAGGCCATCCAGGGGCCAGCAAAGCTAGTTCTTCCCAAGGTACTTTGCAGTGTCGTAGCTTAGCTATGAGGGTCGTTAGTATAACTATGGCCTAGCAGAGCCCAAACCCCTACAACTAGCACTGCTGAATCCTTCCCTGTGATCTTGGTGTACACTGCTATAGCACGAGGGGCAGGATTGCCTCCACTTCCAGGCTTGGATGGGCGGCTCAGATTGCTGCGGTCTCCACTGCTGTTAGTGGGACTGTGTGTAGGCGTGCCCTCGTGCAGCGAGTGCTTACAGTGACGTTAAGAAAAGAGTTGAGTTGTGCAGGACACGATTCAGGCTCCTCTGCCCTGGCCTCTCCCTGTAGGAGGCGGGTGGAGTAAACCGCTGAATGAACTGCACTCGGTTTTGTGAACGCACAACAGGTACAGTGCCCATCGTGCCTAGCGAAAGTCTGCTTGCTCGTAGAGGAGATGGCAGCGGTTTTCTGCAAAAGGGGCAAGTGAAGTGGGCCGCCCAGCCGCTTCTGCACTGCTGGGTCCTCGGTTCTGTCTGGCTCCAGGGAAGCTTTGAACCTTGATAGTGGAAATAAGCCCAAAGGACTGAGGGCTTCAGCCCCTGCCCCTGAGCTCTTGGATCGGTAGACCACCCGCGGTAACATGACCTCTAGTAACCAAGCTCTTCCACGTCCAGTTCCCCTGGGCACTGCGGCTATTCTCGTCCTTTTTGTTTCCCTTCTGATCTTCCCCCTGCATCTTTCCCACGACAGCTCCAGGCTCCCCTTGCATGCTTAGCTATTGATTTCTCAGTTCAGGCCAGGAAAAGATCGTGTCCCACAGCTGTTAACGCTGCTGCCCAGACCACTAGTGCAGCCGTCTGCCTGTGGAGGATGGTTGCTGCAGCTTGGGGGAGCTCCAGCACCTGAAAAAACTTCTGCATGGAGCTGCATCCACACAAGAAGTCCCTGCTGCGGTAGCACAGCTATTACCAGAGCAACACTGGCTTCCTGGCCCCGTGGCCTTGACTGGTGCCAGTGGCTATATGCAGCACCTGGCATGATGCTGCCACTGCACCCACATTGCACCTGCCCAGCTGTTGTGCCGCCCCGGTGCACCTGGGAAGGGACCCTCAGCTGCCAGAGCCACCTGCCAGCTGCAGGATGACAGCAGAAACCTTGCTGTCCTTGGCCAGGGGAGCAATTGGTGCAGAAGAGCTCCGAGTGTGGGCACAATCGAGCTCAACATACACGGTTGCTTGATGGCAGCAGTGCGGTGGCGATCAAGTGCCCTCGTGTGGGCCCGGCTTTGCTGGCACAAGGGTTTTATGGTCTTGAAAACTGACCTCTGCCCTTAGTGGGGTTTGCCTGTGCGGGGTACCGGCTTCATGTGCCCCGTGTAGCTTGGCTGGCACGGGTTGTGGGGGGCAGGGCTAGAGAATTTGCCCCTTCCTGGGTCGGAAAGGCACGGTTTTGCTTTGCAGCAGTATTAGCTCTTCAGGGTCTTTTAGTCCTTGTTGCTGCTGGATGACTAGTTAGGAGACCCCAAGGGACATTGGCTGCTATCGAGGGGCACAGCCTCTGTGTCAGAACTGCCTGGACCCTAAAAGGTGGAGGCTGCACGTGAGAGGAACAGGGGGAAAACCCTACTCAGACCCTGTTCACTCTCCCTCCAGCCTCCGCTCTCTGCCGCCGTGTGACACAGGAGACGGCACCACGGACCTGGGCTCTGACCCTGCACATAGCAGGTTTGATGTCCTGATGACTTGGTTTTGCTAAAGAGAGATTGGAGCCTTGTGCCGTGCAGATCACAGGGGCCCGGCCTCTGCAAGACCACAGGCGGGACGAGCCGGTCCCAGGCCCCGGGCAGCGATGCAGCCGAGTCACCACGGTGGGCATGTGGAATAGCGCGGGGTGCTGTTGCCCTCTCTCCAAGTCCACTTGCCCTGGGCCAACACGACCCATCCCCTGCATTGTTAGGAGACGAACAATGTTAGGAGACACTCGAGTGAGTTGAGAATGAATGAATGGGATCCAGGTTTATCACGTGTAATGATGCGAGGAGCAGGCCAAACGTATGACTGCAAACACACAACGGGGTGGGAGCTGGGAGCCTTGGAGGCGAGGGCTATAAATAAAAGAAGGCAGACAAAATGTCATGCTCTCATCCATGCACTTTGCACCCGAGGGAGCATTGGAGACCCCAGGACTGATGGTGCTAGAAGAAGACAGCACGGTTAGCTCCTCTGGCCGTGCCCTGTGACACCAGCAAGGACCAGAGCAAGCCCCGTGCCTGAGGTGGGGATAGCTCAGTGCCATGAGCGTGTGAAGGGGACACACCAGAGGCAGGAGGTGTTTGTGCCGTGTGAATGCAACACCTCTCCAACCAGCTGGAAGTGCAGCCGAGACGGCTGGTTATCTCAGTTCTAGGATGGCCGGCTCGTTCAGCCCGGGCTTGGCTGGCGCTTTGCCTGTGTCTGGATGCTAAATAAAGCCTTTTCTGCAGGGATTGGGTAGCCAGCGGTCCTTCCACACGGCAGCTTTTGCTCTGGTCTGAATGTGAATAAGGGATTTTGAACTCTGAGGGAGTCGTACAGGTGTCACATTTTTGAGGAGCCGTGGATGCAGCCCACGGCGTTGTCCAGGGATGGGGCTGGATTGCAACTTGGTGCAGAAGCTCGGGGCATTTCAGTGCCAAACCTCATCATTGAATAAGCCGGATACGGCGACCGCGGGGTGCTCTCGGCGTCGGGCCAAGCCGTATCTCCGTCCTGGGGCCTTATCCTCCATGCCACGGCATGTGGCAACCTCTCAGGTAGAGTCTATCCGTCCTCGTGGGTCTTTGCTGAGAAGCGGCCCACCCACTCACCCACCTGGGTCACTTCTCCCAGGACAGGCCTCTCGGCTGCTGCAGGTCAGCACAGCTCCCTCCTCACATGCGGGAAGCGTTTCCACGAGGGCCTTGCACTGGGGCAGGAGGAAAAGCCATGTGTCTCGTGACGTGTGAGATGCCTGTCCCAACAGCCTGCTCCCAGGAGACTTTCCCCCCGCGCCCTTCCCTGCTGCCCCCAGGACTAGCGGCAGCGAGCGGTGCTGTTGGGAAGCCCCCACGGGCCGCAGCGGGCTGGAGGGAGAGCACGGAGGCTGGGCAAGCGCGGGAGTCTCGCCAGTGCGTCGCTTTTGGACTCGAGCCCTGAGCTCTCCACGCTGCCAGGGCCCCAGTGTGAGTGCTTCCACGCAGCGTCGTAGGAGCGTGGGAGGGGACGAGGAGCCCTGGAGCTGCGCGGGCCGCGGGGAGACGGCTTCGAGGGCGCAGGGGAGGGCAGCCCGGCCTGGCTCGGCAGTGCGCTCTCCAGCTGTCGCTCCCCGAGATCCCCAGCTCAGCGGCTCGCAGGGGGACGGCCGTGACCCGTAACCGGGCCGAGGGGCTGTCCAGACCTTGCAGAGTGACGTGTCCCCAGCAGCCTCCATGTCCCTTCTCAGGGCCCGGAGGACCCTCCCTGATCCCCGGCGGGCAGCACGCCTGTCCCTGGCCTGGCCCCGGTGACTCCTGTCTCCATCATGCCCTTGTTAGGGCACCGGGGCCAGATCTAGGAGGGTGCCGTGGGGCAGTTGCACCCTTTCAATCCACCCAAACCTCAGCAGTGTTTCGATGCAGGCCCATTGACTTCATGTCTTATCAGTGACCTGGTTCCTACTGATCTCTCTTCACTCCATAGGTGTTAACAGCCTCGACCGTTCCTGTCTTTCTTCTGGTTCACTGCCCCGCAGGCTTGTTTCAGTTCAACCTCGAAGCCTTAACTCAGGGGTATTAATAATATTAACTCAGGTGATGTACTGGAGGTCCTGTCAAGACGCTCAAGAAGACGGGATTTTGTTTTATGAACCGGAAAAAGAGAGGTGCATTTAACTATAGTGACTGCAGGGCTAGTGACACAAGAGCTTTAGGCTATTTTTGGCCTAGCTTGTGTTGCTTAAATGTAATAAATAATCTAGCAAATGAGTGACCATAAAGTTAGATTGGTTTTTGCTTTGTTCTTAAACAGAATAATCCAGTGTCAGACCGCCTACATAGTAATGACACTTTCCGTTTCTAGCTGGAGAAAAATGTCCCGCGTTATCTACACCCCCGATCCGTCTGTGTAGGGCACCTGTGTATGAACCCAGTGAGCCCCTGGCAGGCTGTGGGTTTGTTGGGGTGGGTGAAAGCAAGAGCATGCAGCCCCCTCCGATGGCCCATGGGTCCCGGCTGGACCGGTGCTGCCCCGATGCCCACCCGGTGGAGTCGCTGCCTCTGCAGATCGGCTCCGTGCATGGCGCTTCGGGTGCAGCCGGAGAGACGGGGCATGGCACTCCCAGCAAGTCGCCCTTGCAATCAACCCCTGGCTGGAAGAGGCCAGCAGCCGGCTCCAGGCTCGCCGAGGCCACCTTCCCAGGATTTGCAGCAAGCTCCTGCCGCTCTGGAGAGCCCCGGCTGGTTTTGGAGAGGGCAGGGTGCCCTCCCGTGGCAGGCTTTACAACCGCACCGCGGTCAGGAGCCCTGCCGGCTGCCACCCGGCAGGGCAGGGTGCCCTCCCGTGGCAGGCTTTACGACCGCACCACGGTCAGGAGCCCTGCCGGCTGCCACCCGGTGCAGGGGCACGGGGGATGCACCTTGGGTGCGTTGCGAGTCCTGGCGTGCATGTGTCTGCCTTTGCTCCAGGGTTTTTCATATGCCCTGGATACAGCCAGGTGCAGCTGGACACTTGTCCTGCAACAGCTCCAGCTGCGGCGTGGGACACTAGGGTTTCCCTGCAGGGATCCACTTGCAGAATCGGGGCCGCTGCCAGAGCCACCGGTTGCCCTACCGAGGGGGTCCTGGGTGCAGGGCCGCGATGCTGGAGCTCTGCTGGGTTTTTATTCCAATGGAAAATGAAGTTTTCCAACTTCAGCTGCTCCTTTTGGCAAAAATGGTGGATTTTAAGGAAAATATATATATTTTTTAATTGAAATTGCCCAGCAGCAGCACAAGGCCAAGCCCAGGCACCTCTGTGGCCTGTGTCCCGTCTCCTCTCCGTGCTGGGCCGTGTCTCCTGAGAGCAGGGACCTAGGAAGGAAGTGAAGCGACGCCGGCAGAGGGGCTGGTAAGTCGTAATGGACCCCAGAGCCAGCGCCTCTGCCCGGCTCGGGACTCCCGGTGTCCAGGGGAGCCACGGGCTCCCATGCCCTGCGGGGAACGTGCCTGCCGGGCTGGGCTGGGCTGGGCTGCCCCACGTGGCCCCTGGGAGGGCGTCGGGGGCCTGGCATCACATCAGGGAGTCGCATTGGATGCACTGAACACGCAGGATCCCAGCAACCCAGGGCAGGGAGGACTCGCCATCCCCGGAGGCGTCGAAGAAAGCCTAGACGGGTGCTGGGGTGGGATGGTGCAGGTGCAGCGATGCCCGTGCTCTGGGCTGTGCTGGTTGCTTCCCACCCCCTCGGGCAGTGCCCATGCTCCTGCTGACACCAACCGGCTGGAGGGTCTTGCCCCTGCGCTCAGGCTCAGCCTGACTTTGCATTGGGGGGCAGAAAGGGATTTCCCCCCGGCTCAGACTGGTCCAGACTGGGGGGGTTTGCCTTCCTCTGCAGCGGGGGCACGGCCTGGACCTGGGGTCTCTGCAGCGTATATTAACCTACAGCAGCCGGGTGTTGGTGGCTGCAGCCCCCCTGCTTCCCAGGGAGCAGGGGCAGGAGCGGGGGCAATGCCAGTGACTGTGCCGTGCGGCTCTGACATCGGACACGGGGTTTGTCTGGGCTGGTTCGGACAGGGCTGATCTTGCCCCGGCAGCTCCCTGCCAGCCCCGTGGCTCTGGGACGCTGCGGCCGGACCCTGGTGGGTTTGCTGGGGGGCAACGGGAAGGTTTTGCAGCTGCTGCCCGGGGCCAAGCCTGGCCTCGAAATAAAAAAAACAAACCTGCATATAATACACCAAAAAAAGTAAACTCCTAAAACTAACAGCAAAATTAAAATCAGTATCTAAACACCACTACTACAACATTTTCCTAAAATATAACCCCACGTAGACAAAATTAATAAATGTTATGTTACATCCTATAATCGTAATTTTATTATACATCATCATCTTGTATTTTTTAATGTGTATACTTACTTGCTATGCCCAAAGGCTATATTGACAAATAAAAAATCTAACAAATTACGTCAACAGCTATACCACCCTATAAAATTTTAATTAGCATAAATATATGCAAATGCAACCAGTCAAGAAAAAATTGTAAAACCCATCCCAAAAAGACGTCTGAAAAAATGCCAAACTAACACCCCTCAAAAAAACTTCACAAAACCCAAAGACCACAAAATACAACCTAATACATCTGCTAATCTGCTAAAAATAAAAATTAAAACTGCTTTATATAACTAACTATTCTAAAAAAACACCCAAAATAACAGCTCTAAAAAAACTTCAACGAAGCCCAAAGTAACCCTGCTTTGCAACATACAATTCAGCTTACTCTAACCTGTAAAAAGTAATAAAACTAAAAACTTCATATAATTAAAAAATCCCCTAAAAATAAAAATAAAAAAAATAAAAATCATAAAAACAAAACCTTAAACAAAACTAATTAAAAAAAACAAAACTAAAACCCGAATAAAAAAAATTATCTTGCCACCCTGAAAGCCAGGTGGAATTCCCAAAACCCATCAAATAATAATATAAAACAAAGTAAAGCGTGCCTTTCCTCCTACCCAACACTCTAACAATTTAATAAGTGCACCGCCCGCGCAGACGTGGGGATGTGCGTTTGTGTGTGTGTGTGTGTGTGTGTGTGGGGGGGGGTGATGTACGCCTGCGTTTGCACACCTGTGCACGAGTGTGCTTTCGGGTGTGTGTAGTCGCGTCCGGGGCAGTGCGCAGGCACGCACGTGGGGATGCTTGCATGCGTGTGCAATAGCTTTCGGGGGCTGTGTGCATACGTGTGCACATGTGCGCGCGCTTGGATGTGGCTGCATGCGGGGGTGGGGGGGTGCGTGCACTTACAGATGTATGTGTGGCTGTGTGCACGCCCATGCAGGTGTGCCCGCGGGGGTGCGCGCTCCGGGGTCTGGTCGGTGCCAGCCCCGGGGTGCAGCCGGGGAGCGTGCCAGGGGCCGGCCAGGGCTCCCGGTCTTCCCTGGCTGCCGGTGCCGGGCCCTGCCGCCTCTGCACCCCCCGGGGGGCCGCCGCC
>NW_005842568.1:79979-83310 GCF_000455745.1 Alligator sinensis | reverse complement strand
GGACGGGACCAGGAGAGCTTTGTGCCGTGGGGTGCGCGCAACCCTGCAGCACCGCGGACCCGCTCACCGGGCCTGGGGGGTGCAATGGGCTCCCCAGCATCAGCACCTGCTGCTGCTGTGTGTGTGTGCGCGTGCATGTTCATGCAGGCGTGCATA
This sequence comes from Alligator sinensis, assembly GCF_000455745.1. Lineage (NCBI taxonomy): Eukaryota > Metazoa > Chordata > Crocodylia > Alligatoridae > Alligator > Alligator sinensis. Next base: position 83,154 of record NW_005842568.1, on the reverse strand, counting down.
CGTGTGCATGCAGGCGTGCATGTGTATGCACATGCGTGCACGTAGGTGTGCATGTGTCTGTGCGCGCGCATGCATATGTACGCTCACGTAGGTGTGCATGTGTCTGTACGTATATGTAGTTGCGCGTGTGCATGCCTGTGTGTGCAGAGGTGTGAGACACACACATTCTTCAGCCCCGGGAGGGCAAGGGGCTGCCCCGATGCCCCGGGGGCGGGGGCGGGGGCGATGTGCTGCGGCGGGGCTGCCTGCCTCCTGGCGCGGGCGCTGGGGCCGGGTCCTGTGTCAATGCAGCGGTTGTTCCCGCCGGGCTGCGCGGCTGCCGCGTCCCCTATTTACTGCGAACAAAGACTCGTTTCCAGGACGACGCCCCGCGCTTGGCAGCGGGACCGTCTCCTGGACCCCCGGGCCCCCCGCCCCGGGGCCCCCCCCGGCAGTGCAGGGGGAGGGGAGGGTGGGGTGGCTCCTGTTGGCCTGTGTGCACACGCATGCACACACCCCAGACTTCAAGGGACTCATGTGCACCCACACGCACCTGGCTCCAAGGGACGCACACGTATGCACACAAGCACACCATTTCAAGGAACACATGTATGCACACATATGATGCTCAGACGCACACACGTGCACATGGCTCCAAGGGACACATGCGCAGACAGACCCACATGCACACACACGCATGACCCCAGGCAACACCCATGCTCACACATGCATGCACCTATGCATGCCCCCACATGCACACGACTCCAAGGGATGCACACACATGCAGGCATGCACATGTGACTGCAGGGGACATGCAGACACATATACATGTGTGCACATGCACAACTCCAAGGGACGCGCAGCCGCGCACGTGCCATTCAGCAGCCACAAGAGACATCCCAACATGGTTGCGCCCCTCCGTGCCCCCCCCCCCTTGGGGGGCTGTGATTCGCCTGCGCTGGGGTTTGATGTCTTGGGGTGGGAGGGTTTCTGGCCACCCCGGCCCCTCCTGGCAGCTGGCTCCCTCGGCCAGTCCATCCCAGTTCGCCCAGTGGGCTCAGTGTCACCTGCCCCCGGCCCCGTGGGGGGCACGGGGGGCTCTGGGCACTCACGGCCCGGCTTTCCCGCTGCAGGAGAGTACGTGGAGGGGGTGAGTGACCAGGACGTCCTGCTCATCCACTCCTGCCGCCAGTGGACCACGGTGACGGCGCACAGCCTGGAGGAGGGACACTACGTCATCGGGCCCAAGATCGACATCCCGCTCCAGTACCCAGGTAGGGACCCATGGCAGTCTGGGCGTCCTGCGGGGCCTGCGGCCTCGGGCAGGGCTTGAGACTCGAGGAGCGGGCGCGGGCCCAGGCATGTGGGCCGTGCTCGTGGTGGTGGCGGGGCCGTGGCATTGCGAGCGGGGTCAGCCCCCCTCAGCCTTCTCTTCTGCAGACTCAATCAGCCCGTTTCCCTCAGCCTCTCCTCACCAGTCCTGTTCCCCGGCCCCACAACCATTTTCACTGTCCTCCCTCCAATGTGCCCACATCCTTTCTGCAGTGGGGGCCCACAGCTGGACACCAGATGTGCTCCAGATGTGGCCTCCCCGGTGCCTCGCAGAGGGGAAGAAGCGCTGCCCTGGACCCGCCGGCACTGTCCCCCGTGCAGGCGAGGGCCGTGGGGGCAGGGCTGTGCGCTGGGCGGGGGGCTGCGTATTAAGGCTCTGAGATCACCCAGGCCCTTAATGACCAGGCTAAGTGCTTCCCATCTCAGTAATGATTCACGTTGATGAATTAATAATGGGAGATGGATGGGGGGGCCCGACCCCCGGCCTGGGGGAGGGGCGGCGAGCCGCGGCGTGTTAACCTGCTTTGCTCGGCCTCATTCATAAAACCCAGCTCCAAGCTGCCATGACCCGAGCCGTGTTGCCTGGCAAAAGCGTGTGGGGTTGCTCAGCTTGGGGGGGTGATGCCCCGAGCCGGACCCTCAGCCCGGGACCCCGGTCCCACCTCTGCCGGCTCCTCTGGTTCCCAGCTCCCTGGGGACCCGCAGCCTTGTGCATGCTTCTTGTTTCAGCCTAGACCCTAAGTCCCAACTGCATCATCCCAGCCAGGGCTTTGTCAAGTCTGGGCTTCAAAACCTCCCAGGACGGAGACTGCACCACCGCTCTGGGGGGCCTGGTCCAGCGCTGCACCGCCCTCCTCGGGAGAAAAGTCTTCAAATACCCAAGCTCAGCTTCCCTTGCTGCAGCTTGAGCCCGTTGCTCCTTGTCCTGCCGTCTGCCACCTCAGCCCCCAACCATCTTCATTGCCCTCCGCAGTCCTCCATGCCTAGCTGGGGGGAGTTACCACGCGGGGTTCACCCCGGGCCTGCTCTTGTCCAGCGGCCTCATTAACGATTTGGAGGATGGGATTACATGTGCGTCGGCAGACCGGTGGACGATGCTACGTTGGGCGGATCGCAGACGCCCCCGAGGGCAGAGCCAGTGACCTGGGCAGACTGGAGAAATGGAGATGCAGGACAAGGGGCAGGGCTAGGAGCAATGGCCTCAAGCAGCAGCAGGGGAAACTGAGGCTGGAGAGGAGGAGGGACTTTGTGACCCTGCGGGTGCTCAGGCGTGGGCCCAGGCTGCCCGGGGACGCGGGCGAGTCTCCCCCCTCGGACGGTTTCGAGGGCAGACTGGATTTAGGCGGGGCCGGTCCTGCCTGGAGCAGGGGCTGGACGAGCCAGGGAGTCGCACCTTCCTAGAGCCGTCGTGGGGGCAAACCCTGCACACGATGCACCAGCCGAGCCCAGCACGAATGCGCCGGGTCCACAGCCTCCTGCCCGGCGGGAGCTCTCTGCAGCCGGACAACGGCTCTAGGATGCTGGCAGTCAGGAAAGCCGTGAGAGCAGAGCTGGCGCCGTCCCAGGGCTGGTCTAGTGGGCGCGGGGGAGGACAGCACCGCTCTAGGTGGGCTCGTGCAGGCCCTGCTTTGCTCTCAGCCCTTTGCTGACGGGTGCAATGTGCCCCGGCGGGCGGCTGTGACCTGCCCAAGCCTGCGGCCTCTCTCCTCTGCACCGGCGGTTGTGCGGTTGCTGTTGCCCGAAGCCGTTTGCCCGTTCGCAGCTGCAGGATGCTGAGACGTGGTTTGGGAGGAGGCCGGTCCACGGGTCCAGGGGGGCCCCCCGGCTCCAAGCTCGCTGCCCTTACTGCTGCCTCTCACGGGTG
>NW_005842568.1:77226-79969 GCF_000455745.1 Alligator sinensis | reverse complement strand
GGCCATGGCTTGGTGGGGGCATCCGTGTGTCGGGGGAGCACAGGAACGGGGCAGCCGGGCCACGCAGTTTCTGTGCCAACGGGGTGTGGGAAATCTCCGTGGAGTGGAGGAACAGACGTGGTAGCTGGAGCCGCACCATGGCTGGGGGCGTGGGGCCTCCTGGCATGGGGAGTGGGATCCGGTGAGTCCCCCTGCCTGGTGCGGGGGGCTGCGGGGTCTGGGCAGGCCCGGGGGGTGCCTCTAGACCGGGTGCTGCTGCCGCTGGCAAAGGGGGCTGCTCACTTGGCCTGAAAGACTCTGGTCCAAACGCAGCCAGTGGCCAGAGCACGGTACTGGTGCATGCTTGTGCGCACACGCGTGTCCAGGAGAAGCCCGGTCCCCGCAGAGGGGTGGGGAAAAGCATCCAGAGGCCCGCGTGTGAAGCTGTGGGCGGGCGGCAAAGATGCCATCACCCGTCGGCCTGCTTCCACGGGGTCCCCTGTGTCCTAAGCTGTGGGTGTACATGTTTATGCACGTGTGTTTGTGTGCACGTGTACATGCATGTGTGTGCATGTCTGTGTGCGCGCTCCCCTGTGTCCTAAGCTGTGGGTGTACATGTGCAGGCACATACATGTTTATGCACGTGTTTGTTTGCGCGCGTACATGCATTTGTGTGCATGTGTGTGCATGTCTGTGTGTGCGTGCGTGCACATGTGGCTGCATGCATGTGTGGGCATGCATATGCATGCATGTGTGTAGGTGCATACACGTGTCTGCACGTCTGTGCGCGCGCGTGCACACATGCATGCATTTATATGACGTGTGCGCATACATCTGCATGTGTGTGCAAGTCTGTGCATGTTTGATGTGCATGTCTGTGTGTAGGCACGTGTCTGTGTGTGTGCACACGTGCATGTGCATGTATGTCCATTTGTGTGCATGTGTGTGCACATGTGTGTGTAGGGCTGGGGGACACTGGAGCCTCCCCGGAGTGCAGGCAGGACCCTGGCACCACATCCTTGGTGCCTCCCAGCTCCCGTCTGCCTTTGAGATGGTTTCCCAGCACCCCCTGCCCCGCCCGGTCTGTGTCACGTGGCACCCGCACCGCGTGGCTCGGGTCCCTCCGTGGGGCTGCCCTGCCTGGTGGGTAGCAACGTCTGCTCTGTGACCCCGCTGCGTGGACGTGGCGGTGCTAGTCCAGACCCCAGCTGGGCCCTTGAAGCCCAGGAGGGCTGTCCCAGCCGTCCTGGGTCTGTCTCCAGAGGGACTGCACCCTCCAGGGTCCCCTGGGCTCCCCCTGGGCCTGGCGTTGCCCGGCGCTGTGGGCACCAAGGGGGTCTGGGGTCTCTTCCACCCACCTCCCCCCACTGCAGGCAGAGGGGCCCCAGGCAGCGACCCAGAGCCAGGCATCGAGGGCCGCCCCCCCGGTGCTGCCTCCAGCCCTGCCCCCCGCCCCGGCGGGCTTTGCACAGCCACCGCGGGCATCCTTTGTCCTCGTGCAAACCCGAACTGGGTGCCGGGAGACGGCACGCACCGGCGGTTGCTAGGTGACCCCCTCGGCGCCCCCAGCCCAGCTGACACGGTCGCATCTCGGTGACAGATGGACGGGGGGAGGGGAGGACCAGGCGAGGCAGCCGGGCGCTGACAGCAGGTCCCTGGGGAAGGGGCCCGGGGGCTCCTAGGGGGAGAAGGAGCTGGGGCTGGTCCTCGTTGGAAAGCCCTTGGCCCTGTTGGGGGGAGGCAGGGGGTGCCAGGGGCTGGCACTCGCCCTAGGGTCCTGGTTTTATTTGCCATGCATGGACCATGTACAGGCTGGGCCCGTAGCCCAGCCACGAGCGCCCAGCTCCCAGGGGTGTCTCTTGGAGAGGGGCCAAGTGGGAGCTGTGCAGCTGCTTGCAACAGCTCCCCTCGTGGCAACCTGCACTACAGAGCCGCCGAGAGACCAGCCACGCTCCCGCTCGGCTGCGAGGCACGGTGCCACCCCGTGGCCCCGCCGCCTCCGCAGGGCCCCCATCCTCGTTCCTCTGGCACCAGGCAGAGGCCTGGGGCCCGTCGGGGCTCGTGGCCGGGGTCCTGCCCGCTCACGGTGGGGGTTTTGCCCCGGCAGGGAAGTTCAAGCTGCTGGACCAGGACCGGGACGTGCGGGAGCCCGTGCAGTATTTCAACAGCGTGGAGGAGGTGGCCAGCACCTTCCCGGACCGCGTCTTCGTCATGGAGGCCATCACCTTCAGCGTCAAGGTCGGCGCGGGGTGGCAGGGGGGGGGGCGGCTGCGTGGGGCCCCCGTGAGCTCCCGCTACTGGACCCACGAACCCCTCTGAGCCCCTCGCTGCCCTGGGGCTTCCTGGTCACCCCCACCACTAGGCCAGGCTGCCTCAGTGGCCCTTTTTAACCCCTTAGTGCCCTTGGGATTCCCAGCCTCCACCTCCCGTTTAACCCCTTGCTGCCCCGGTACCTCCCCGCCTCCACAGAGGCCCAGTTAACCCATTTGCCGCCCTCTAGCCCCCGTTTAACCCCCGGCTGCCCGTGCCGCCCCGCAGGTGGTGTCGGGGGAGTTCAGCGAGGACAGCGAGGTGTACAACTTCACGCTGCACGCGGGGGACGAGCTGACGCTGATGGGCCAGGCCGAGATCCTGTGCGCCAAGGCGGGCAAGGAGAAGTGGCGCTTCAACAGCCTGCTGCGCAAGCTGGGCCGGGCGGCGCCGGCCGCGGGCCGGGCGGCCAAGGGCAAGATGCCGTGCCTGATCTGCGGGAACCACCGCACCA
>NW_005842568.1:73560-76199 GCF_000455745.1 Alligator sinensis | reverse complement strand
CGCCCAAGTCGGAAGCGGTAAGAGACTCCCGGGGGCTGGGGCCCCCTGCCTGGGTTGTAGAGTCGGGAAAGGGTAGACAACGAGGGTGGGAAGGGACCTCGGGAGGTCACGTCTCGTGCAAGCCTCGACTGCATCATCCCAGACAAGGCTTTGTCTACTTGGGGCTTCATCCCCTCCAAGGATGGAGATCCCACCACCTCTCTGGGCACCTGTCCCAGTGCTTCACCACCCTCCTGGTGAGAGTTTTTTTCCAAATATCCAACCTCAACTTCCCTTGCTGCAGCTGGAGCCCATTGCTCCTTGTCCTGCCATCTGCCCCCACTGAGACCAGCCCAGCTCCATCCTCTTTGCAGCCCCCCTGCAGGGAGGTGACGGCTGCTATTCAATCCCCCTCGGTCTCCTCTTTTCCAGACTAAATCAGCCCATTTCCCTCGGCCTCTCCTCACCAGTCCAGTCTCCCAGCCCCACAACCATTTTCATTGCCCTCCACTGGACTCTGTCCAATGTGTCCACGTCCTTTCTGTCATGGGGGGCACACAGCTGGACACAGGACTCCAGATGTGGCCTCCCCAGTGCTGAACAGAGGGGAAGAATCGCTGCCCTGGATCGGCTGGCACCGCTCCTACCCATGCAGCTGGGGATGCATCAAAGTCCCAGTGCCGCAGGGCTGCAGGGCCCTCCCAAGGTCACATCTGGTCCAACCCCTGCCTGAGGCAGGATCAGCCCTGCCCAAACCAGCCCAGAGCCATTACCTAAACCCCGTGCAAGACGATGGTCAGCCCGACAACACCAGACATTGCACCCGGCCCTGCCGTGGGGAACCCACCCAATGTCTGCTGCTACGAAATGTTAATAGACGCTCGAGAGCCCGAGTACAGGCCGTGGCCCTGCTACAGAGGAAGGGAAAAACCTTGCAAAACCCCTCAGTCCAAACCAATCTGACCAGGGGGCAAATCCCTTCCTGCCCCCAGCGCAGCATCGGTCTGACCTGGGTGCGGGGGCCAGACCCTTCAGGGGTCCACACGCAGGGGCCAGACCCTTCAGCCGGGACCCTGCAGGGTTGGTGCAGGAGCATTGGCCCAGCCCAGCCCCAGCCCCAGCCTGGGCTGCAGCACCCAGCGCCTCTGGGGAGAGGCTTAAAACCCGGGTAGCAGCAGGGTCAGCTTGCCCTGCAACTCGCCCCGGGCCCACGTTGGGGGGATTCCCTCGCTGCCCCCCCCCCCGTCCCTTTGGCAGGTGAAGGAGGAGTGCCGCCTGCTCAACGCGCCGCCCGTGCCGCCCCGGGGCGGCCGCCTGCACGCTGCCCCCAGCCCGCCCGTGCCCCTGCGCTTCCCCAAGCTCCCGCCTGCCCAGTCGCCCAGCCCCAGCCTCTCCTACTACTCCTCCGGGCTGCACGACGTGTGAGTGACGGCGGGGTCCCGGGGGGTGGCGGAAGGGGCCCGGCTCTCGCGTGGGGGGAGGCCACCCAGCACCCACATCCCTAGCCCCTCTGGGTAACCCTCTGCTGCCCCGGGCAGCTGAGCAAGGGGGCTGGAGCGGGGCAGGCTCGTTCGTCCCTGCCCCGGGCCAGCAGGATGGAGCGCCGGTCCCCTGGCGCTGGGACGTGGCTCCAGCCAGGCCGGCCGCAGCCCCTCTGCAGAGCGGGGCACGTCCCTGGGGTCGTCTGAAGTCGAGCACAAGGCAGGGTGGATCTGCACCTCGTTAGACGAACCCAAGTCCATTGATTCTTCCTCTCTCTTCTTTTGTTTTCTTCTTCCTCTTTTTTCCTTTGTCTTTCCTTCTGTCCCTCTTTCTTTTCTCTCCCTCTCCTTGCCTGCCTGCCTTCTCTATAGGGATACATGTGTATATAGATATAGCTGAAGCGCGCTTCATCTGATGCCGTGAATGCGCGTGCATGAAGCAGGGTATAAGGAAAGAAATGTAAATGTAAAAGCAAGGGGGAGCGAGGGGCAGGCAGTGCTGGGAGAGAGAAACAAGCAAGCGATAAACCCATAGGCACAAAGTGGCCGGCGAAGCTCAGCCAGGTAACGGGCTAAGAAGCCGTCGTCCCTGTTTAAACCGTGCCGAACACAGCCCGGCCTGTGGACGTGCCCCCAGGTCTGGTTCGAGTCAGTGGTGGAAGGGTTTCCGTCTCAGGCCAGCCGCCCTGAGCTCAGCGAGGGGGTGTCCAGGGCGGTCGAGGCGTCTTCCCCCAGCCCACGGGTTTTTGGCGTCCGACGTGGGCTCGGGGCTCGTCCGTCCGTCCCAGGTAGACGGCAGCGGGGCCTCGCGAGCAGGGGAGGGCGTCTGCGACGCCGGGAGAGTCGCAAACGGACGCCCCGCGGTCCGGTGCCGCGACACCGTGGTCTGCGTTGTGCTGCGCAGCCGCTGCGGTTCGTCTCCAAGGTGCAAATCGACCCTGCCTGCGACTCGGCCTCTCTGCCATCCTGCCAGGACGCCCCCCCTCCCAGCCGAGGCAGCCCCCGGGGCCCTGGCTGTGCTGTGCCAGGCCCCCCGGTAGCTCTCACTTTCCCCCCGGCAGGTCGGGCCCACGGAGCGGGAGCTGCTCCCCCTCGCCGGACTCCTACTCCCTGTACTGCTACCCCTGCACCTGGGGCGACTGCAAGGCCGGGGACTCGTCGGGCCGGCCGCTGCCGGGG
>NW_005842568.1:47723-73052 GCF_000455745.1 Alligator sinensis | reverse complement strand
ACGGGGCGGCGTGGCGCCCGCCGGCCGACCTGTCGGCGCTGTCGGTGGAGGAGGTGTCGCGGTGCCTGCGGTTCATCGGGCTGTCCGAGGACGTGGTGAGCTTCTTCGCGCGGGAGCGCATCGACGGCAGCATCTTCGTGCAGCTCACCGAGGAGATCCTGGCCGACGACTTCAAGCTCACCAAGCTCCAGGTCAAGAAGATCATGCAGTTCATCAAGGGCTGGCGGCCCAAGATCTAGCCGGACGCCGGGGTCCCCTGCCAGTCAGTCGGGGCCCGTAGGGATGGACCGGACCTGTGAGCCTCTGGGCTGCGCCGTGGCCCGAGGGCAAAGGGGCAGGGGGGTATTAGACCCCCTCCACCCACAGCGGTGGCCCCACGGCTGGGGCTCCCTGCCCGAGTGGGACGCCGTGTGCACGGGGCTCAGCCCATGTGGGGGGCAGGACGCTCCTGCCTCGGCTGCAGGGTGCCAGCCGCTCCCTGCCTGCCCCCAGTTTGGGGAAGGGGATTCTGGTTTAATGCCTTGTTGCCCGAGTTAAGGCAGGGGGAGCTCCTCCCTGATCCTGCTGGGGTGGTGCTTCCTTCACATTGCTCCCTCCTCCTTCCTGGTTAGCATCTCCCTCTCCTCTCCCAGGGACCCCCCTAAAGCTGCCCCTGAACCTGGGCCTGGCAGGGGGCTGGGGACTTGGGCTGGGTGCTGCACGTGGCACTGGGGCAAGAAACGCTGCTCTCGTGGTGCATGAAGCTGGTGGAGAGCTCCCGGGGCCCAGGACCTGTCTCCACAGCTGCCATGCTGCACACCCATGTCCCCCCAGCCCTGAGCGTGGCTGCCAGAGCCTAGCCCAGCAGGGACTAGGCCCAAGGAGGGTGAAGATGGAGATGGAGACGGTGGGTTGCAAGCCCTGGTCCAGGGCCAGGCTGGGGGCAGGTGTTTCAGTGGTTCACAACAGGGAAAGGTGCTCTGCACCAGCCCTGCAGCGATGCTGGCCATGGCCCCTCCCTGGGCCCCCCCCGAGGGCACACAGAGGTAGGCAAATGCATGGGAAGCCTCGGGAGCCTGCTGTGGCATGTGCCCCTTGCCTGGGAGACGGCTGGCAGAGCCCACCTCCCACCTGCACAGCCTGCAATACGGGAGAGGGTGTGTCTCCTTCTCAGCCTGGCAGAGAGGGGCATGCGTGGGCACCCGCCTGCCGTAGGGCACAGCCCCCTGCGCCCACCCAGTTCCCTCTGGTAATCAGGACTAAAGTGACCCCCAACTAACCCTGGCCCCGCTGGGCCTGACGATAATGCTGCGGGCCCTGCTCCCTTCCCTCCCCCTCGTCTAACCTGGGAGGGTGAGAGCAGCCGGGGCCTGGTGGTGCTGGGCAAGCCTGGGGCATGTTTCTACTGTTTTCACTTAATCCGCGTCGATTAGAGAAATAAACGACCGAGAAAGAGAGCCGGGGGCACCGTGCATGCAAGGAGCGGGTGGGAGGGTATAGCCCGTACCCAGGGCAGGGCGTGTGGACCCAGAGCAGCCCCCTGCCCAACGTCACTGGGGCTGGCCTCCACTGCTGCCCCAGGGACAGGCACCAACCCCCACCCCACAGCAGCCACCTGGGAGCAGGGATCCAGTGGGGCTGACACGGGCAGAGCCAGCAGCTCTGGCTCATAGGCACTGCCCCACCCCTGCACGTGCACAGGGAACTGGCCTCGAACGCTGCAGTGGAAGCTGTTCCCTGCACGGGTTGCGGCTGGCGCCCTCCGCCGCAGCTCCGCCACTGCTGCCAGGGGTTGGCGCTGCACTGCAACCTCAGGGGAGCTGCCTGGGACGCGGGAACTGCCTCTGCGGCCCTGACGCTGGAGACAGGCGGCATCTGAGATCAAAGGAGCTTCCTCCAGGCAGGCAGAGCCTGCGGCTCAAGGCCAAAGCAGCCAGCACAAGTGGGGCTGGTCAGCATGAGACGAGCCCTGCAAAGGGGGCTCAGGGAAAGCGAGATAGCCCCATCCCCAGCCCTGCCTGGTTCTGCCCTGCCACCCTGATCCAGGCAGCCCCACGGCAGGACGAGGGGGTGGGGGAAGGGGAGCTGCCTGGCAATTAGTGACAGGTGGGCAGAGATTTAAAGCCTTTTAGTTTGAATTAAGCTCTCCCCATGGGGGCCCCGTCTGGCCGGCGCAGGATGGATGGGCAATTACAGCAGGGCCCATCTGGCGGCCGAGCAGACAGCAGCGCCATGGCTCCTGCGGACAGATTGATCCATGCCAGAGGTGACCGAGGCAGGGAGGGGGCTTTGTTCAGCCGCCAGCAGCCTGGATGCACAGAGCAGCAGGCTGGCCTTGAGGTAGGGGAGCGCGGCCACCCCCAGCACCCACCCCGGCTGAGCACAGCCCCCTTGCACCCCGAGGCTACGCTGCTGGGCCAGGCGCGCATCACACAGACGGAGTCTGAGAAACCAAGAGCGTGGGGTTTATTGTTGAGCGGGTGCAGTGATGGGCAGAGACACGCAGGTGCTTGGGGCACGGGTGTCCTGGCTCCGCTGGTTGGATGGGCGGCTGCAACACATGGGACTCGGACGCTGGACACAAGGGAGGCTCTTTTGTGGCCCGCCACAAGGGGTGATGCCCAGCCTGGGGGCGGAAGGGGCCACGTGCCCATACTACCGTGGCTGCTAAGGCACTTGGAGGACTGCAGGCATCGAGGGTACCTGTGGCCCCTCCTGCTCTGCCCCCAGCGCTTGCGAGATCCACCTACAGCGAAGCCGCTGCCCTGCCCGGGCTCTGCAGCTCACGGGGACCGTCACTTGTGGAACTTCTTGCCTGGGTCTTTGGCGTGGTCCAGCAGCAGCTGGCAGGGGGTGAACTGGCTTCCATAGACGGCCTCGTACTTCCTCAGGCTGTCCACCAAGCGCCCGGCGCCATGTGCATCTGTGTAGCGGAAGGGACCTGCCAAGGGGACACGGGAGGGTGGCTCAGGAGAGCCCGGCTGGAGGGAGAGGCCTGCAGGGGCCTGGGAGGGTGGCTCTGACCATCAAGACCAAAAGGAGCCTCTAGCAGAGAGGGCACCCCACCCCGACCCCCGCCTTGCTGTTTGCTAGGGTCAGGCTGTGCCATGAGGCAGCTGGCAGCACTCCAGCCTGCGTGCGTGGGGACAGCAGATTTGGGCACCAAAGTGGCTGTAGAAGCTGCCACTACAGAGTCCCAGCTGCACTCAGGGCTACTAATGATCCCAATTGAGCCACTGATACACCCAGGATCCGCCTGCCCTGCTGGGCAGCATCTCTGCTGAAGGGGAGGAGGTGACCACTTCACTCTACACACCTGCAAGGCACAGCTGTGCCAGATCCCCGCCCCCATCCCCAGCTAAAGCTGTAGGCCTCCAAGGCCAGAGCTTCACGGGTGAAGGCAGGGGAGGCGGGGGGCAATGGTCGAATCTCGTAAGCAGAAGAAAAGCAAGGCTGGGCCACTGGCTGCTCTCCCTTGGCCAAGCTCAGAGTCGCACAGGACCCACCCCCTTCCATGAGGTTGAGGTACGACAAATGATCCGCTCCTGCTTTAGGCAGCTGGCTGCACACAACGTGGTGATGTACAGAACAGTCCCTTGGCCAGTCACACGGGCCGAGGCCCTGTGGAGATCCCAATTCCCCCAGAGCGAAGAAGTCTCCATGCTGGGCTCTAAAGCAGAGGTGAGAACCGGGCCCAGCTGCTAATAGGACTGAGATGCGAGTGCCCTGGCTGTGCTGTCTGCACTGTGAAGACCACACGGGGTTGGGGTCCAGCCAAGGTGATGGACATAACCCCTCTGAACTACCTGCCACTCACCACTCCCAGGAGCAGACCACAGGCCTGTCCAGCCCGGTGTCCTGACCCAGTATAGGGGCCAGTAGCTGAGGCCTGGCCTCCAGCCTGTTGCGAATGCCCGGGCCCCGGTGCTTGCTCTTCAGCAGAGCAGTGGAGATGCCCCTGCTTACCTCCCAGGCAGGGCGGGAAGCCCAAGCCAAACACAGCGCCGATGTCCCCCTCCACAGGGTTGCTGAGAATGCCCTCCTGCAGGCACATGACCGCCTCGTTCACAAACCGCGTCACCAGGCGCATCTGGATGTCCTGGTCAGTGGAGCTGCAATGGAGACACGTGCAAGGGTCACTCGGGTAGCCAGGGGACTGGGAGCAGAGGGGGCGTGCAGGAGTCATTCATAGCTCACTGAATGCTCCCAGCCACACTCGTCTGCTGGCCTGAGGCAGGCGGGGAGGAGCCAGGAAGGGATCAGGCTGGAGCAGTACCGGAGCTAGGTCAGTGTCAAGACTGCAAGACCCAACACAAGAGCATGCTGGTCCCCAGCAAGGAAGGCAGAAAACAATCTATCGCAGGGTCCCAAAGCCCCAGGAAGAGCCCAACATGGACTCTGGTAACACAGGCCCACCCCAGTTCTCAAGGGTGCCGGGCTTTCCTGAAGCAACACTGCCCTGCGGCCTGAGCTACCAGCTACAGCCACGGTCCCCTGCCCTCAGCTGGCCAGGCCCAAAGGCTCTGTCAGGAACATAGTGAGTTGATCTTGATGGGGCTGGGTGCCAGGGCCAGGTCCACCCTCTCGCCCCACAGTCTGCGGGGCTGGCATGCGATTTACTTACACTGCAGGGTTGGCTGACAACTTGAACCTGGCCAGGAGCTCATCCATGCCAGAATTGAGGCTCCTGTTCTTCACGCCTTCCTGGTAGATGTAGAAGCCCTTCAGAGCCTTGCGGCCTGCCAGGGGGAAAGGGCACTGGTTACAGGGCAGGTTACAGGGAGAAGCAGCAGCCTCCTGTGGCTGCTGGGACATTTGTCAAGTGACCAGTGGCTCACAGGCAAGTGAGACTGTGCCAAGCCCCACTGCTCCCTAGGAAGCAGCTCCCCTGCTCTCTGGAGAAGGAAGTCAGCAATGTGGGCTTGACCACTTGGTGGAGAAAGAGCAGTAGCTCCTGTAGCAGGGCAGGGGTGGGAGACAAGGGAGGGGGTGCAGATGTCTGCTGGACCTTGCTAAGAAGTGCCCAGCACTGCCTGTCCTTGCTGCCACGAGGGCTGGAGGCCCCAAGACAGAGTGACCCGCTCCCACTGTCCCCACAACCAGCAGACCTGTCCACACTGGTCCAGTCAGCGCTCAGGAGCACAGACATCACAAAGGAGGACAGAGCGACCCGAGCACAGCCCGCAGGCTCAGCATGCTAATACTCCAGCCGGGGCTTGGGTGCAGCTCCTGCTCCCAGACTTCAACGAGGCGCCTGCCTTGGGAGATGGCTCTGCCCCACGTGGCCTTGTGCAGAGGAACAGCAGCCGCTGGCAGGCACCACCTGTCCCAGCCACCTCCTGTCATGGAAGGTCAGAATGACCCGAATACCAGATGCCCCCCTAGCTGCCCACTTGGGCTCCCATACCCCTGCCATCAGGATGGGGCTGTCAACAGGCAGAGAGGAAGAGGAGGGTGCGGCAGGACCCAGTCCAGCCCCGACGTGCCAGCCCCACTTACCCAAGAAGCCCTTCTCCACCATGAGCTTCATCAGCTCAACGCTGCCGCCGCCAAAGCGCTCGCCGAAGGCTTTGCCCAGGTCCTCTGCCACGTGGGCAGCCACATCCACCCCCACCTCATCAATCAGGGTGGCTGCACCCACGGGGAAGCCGAAGCCAGTGGAGAGGGCGTCCAACTTCTTGGGATCTGTGCCTTCCTGCAGGGGGAAGCCACGGGAGGTTACTCAGGAGCTAAAGGCCCTTTGGAGCCTGGAGGAGTCCTGCCCACCCCACCCAGGGACCAGGGCCTGGTAGGCACAGGGGTGCCAAGGAGTACACGCACTTGGGTGTAGCTCTCTTGTGGTTTGATAAGCAGCCTCCCCCCTAGAGCTGCCAGCTGGATAGGCCAGAGGGTCTAAGCCACCCGTACATCACCACCAAGGCTGCAGCAAGAGGTCCAGAGCAGATGCAGGGTGCCTGGCATGGCTTTCCTTACACACACAGGCACACTTGAGTGCTGCATGCCAGTGTGACCTGTCGCTGTCTGCTTCCCCCCCACCCCACAACATTGCCCCAACGCACCTGAAGGACCCGGACCACTTCTGCCAGCATTGGCCCTAGACATCGGGTCGTGTAGAAACCTGGGCCGTCCTGGGGAAGGAGAGGAGCAGCAAAGCAGGTTAGTTCCAAAAGCGCGGCAGGAACAAGGCTCTTCTGCCTGCTGCGAGCGCAGGGGCTGCTGCGAGGCAGGCCAGGAGATGCACCCCGAACGGGCAAAGTGCAACGTGGCACATTTACCTCAAGTGGAACGATGCTCTGTTGTAAGGGCCGGGTGCAGCCAGTTCTTGAGCTGGCTGCCCAGGGAGGTGGTATTATGCCACTTCTCCCCCAGAGAAAATGGGTCTTGTGCCCAGGCCCAAAGGGGCAACAAAAGCCACCAAACTGTCCATGGGTTCATGCTCCATGACTCGACAACCAGGCTGGTTCCAGCTGGACAGAAAACAGCACATGGAAACCTCTGCCAGTGCTTACCCCTGGAGGACAGGGAGTATTTTCACTCTTATAGTTGTGCCCAGCTCCAACTCCCAAGAGCTTAGCACAGTCTGATCGTACCAACTGCACTCGACGCAGGTGGGGCAAGGCTCACTTGAACCCCGTTGTCCGTACTGGGTGTGACAGATGTACAGCAGCAAACAAGCTGGGGGAAGACGTTTTAACACAAAACTGCCCTCAAACAGAGAGGAGGCATTTGCTAAGTCACAGACTCTGCTTAGGGCATTAGCAGAGGGGCCAGACAACCACCAGCTCTGCAGGAGACCAAGGCTGGGAGCACCCCACCGGCCAAGTCTCTTGGCAGGGGGAGCTAAGAAGGCCTGTGGTTTGGGAGCCATATCCTAGTAACTTTTCTTGGTAGTGCTGGAGCCCTGCAAGGGATGAGATCCCACCGCTCCCCCAGGCAGCTGGCTTCACTGCTCTGCTGCTCACAGTAAGGAAGTTCTTCCTGAGCTCTGATCCGACCCTGCCTTGCTGCAGTTTAGCCCGTTGTCTTGTAGCTGCGCTGCGCTGTGCCCTATAGGTGATGGGATTTTTCTGCCCTCTCCAAGGGGTTCCCTTGCTCCTCTGGGTTTGGCACCATTTTTGCTCTGCAGCTCGGACCGTTCCCTTTTAATTCTCTTTTCCCATCCTTCCCCTCAGACACACACTCACCCCTAACCACTTACCTGTCCTAAAAGCCAGGAGGGCCTCACAGCTTGAGGTCACACTCAAGCAAGGAAAGCCTGGAGAACCAAGGGCGGATTTGATAACAGTCTTCAAAGACCGGCAGACCGATTACAGGGGGAATGGAGATGGGCTTTTCTCTGTAGTTGTAAGGGGATAGGACTAGGAGCAACAGCTTCGAGCTGCCGCAAGGAAAACTGAGGCTGGAGATGAGGGGGGACTTTCTGACTCTAATGGGGGTCACGCACGAGAACAGGCTGCCTGAGAAGTGGTGGACTCTCCATCCCTGGACATGCCCAGAGCAGGCTGGAGAGAGACTTGGCTGGGCTGGTTTAGTCAGGCATGGTCCTGCTTTGAGCAGGGGGCTGGACTAGGTGACCTGTGAGGTCCCTCCAGTCTTCATCTCCAAGCTGGCAGGGTAAATGGGAAGGTCCTTGCCCTGACTGTGGGTTAGGAGATGGGAGCCCTGTTCCTCTCAGGCCTTCAGGGCTGTTGGCAAAGGAGGCAGGGGGGAGCCGCTGGAATCCTTACCCCTAAGCTAATCATTCCCGGGCCTTTCAGCCCTGCTTTGACCTCATGGCCATAGAGCTGTGCCTGCATCAGAGCTCCCCAGGCAAGCCCCAAAGGCTTTGGAGCTGCAGCTGAACATGCCGAATCCCCCAGCCACTTCACAGACCCTGGGATCCCGAGTAAAGGCACTTTACCTTGACCACGATGATCAACTTGCCCTGCTTGAGGCCGACAGCCACGGCAGCAGCAGCTGTGTCCTGGGACGTTTTGTCAGTAGTGATGATTTCCAGCAGCTGCATCTTGTCAACGGGGGAGAAGTAGTGCATCCCAACCACCTGCAGGGAAAGGAGAGAAGGCCCAAACTCAGCATTCAGAGAAAGCAGGTCAGGCTGAATTTTGCAACTCTTTGGGTACAGACAGAGGCTGGCCTCATTGGCTTCACATGGGCGGTAAGAGGGCTGTTGTGCTTACAAGGAACGAGGCACTGGTCCAGGAGGAAACTGATCTCTTTCCAGTCTGAATGCGGCACTTTGGGGGCTGAGTCTACAACAATCTACCTGGAAGCAGTTTAGCATCCACAGCAGGCAGCTGCCTTGTGCCAGCATCTTCAGTACGTCCATCCAGCTTCCTCAAATCCGCAAGAAGTTAGAGGCACTATGTGCCCCACAGTAGCAGGCCTGTACTTTGAACAGGCTCTTTGATTTGGGAGAAAGGAAGTGCACAAAGTTCCCAGGAAGCCCAGGGATGCCAAGTATGAGGACTTGACAAGGCCAAAAATGACAAAAGTGAAATAAGCCCTCTACTCAAAGTTTATGCTATATATCTGGTTGAGTTAGTTTGCACATCTACCCTACCTTTTGCTTGATCTTGTCTAGTTAGTGGAGAGACTGAATTTGTCTCAAGCTACTGGTCAATTCAGTGCTTTCTCCTGACTGACAGGCCACCCAAAGGCTCTCTCTGCTACCCCCAGAGTGCTAGCAGCTGCTGAAGGTAGGACTGACCAGGTTATTGCTAGGCGCAGCCATGGGAGAAACAGGGGGGAAAGGGAGGGGAAACTGTTTGTCACTAGGTCTGAAATGGCACCAGTTGGACCAGGAGAGTTTGGGGGAGACAGTCGCTCAGAACTAGCAGGCTTCTAGCAACTCTAGGAACCATGTGACCATTGGGGCAGTGCCGATATCCAGGCTAACCTACAGAGGTGGCCACTGCTTTTGGGGGCCTGGTCTGACCTGAGGGATGGATTTCATAGGGGGCTGAGCACTTCTGAATGCAACCTGTGGGTAACTTGTACCCACCAGAAGCACGTATTTCCAGCACGCGCTGCAATGAGATCACGCAGAGAGAGCAGACAGCCCAGCAAGGGGAACAGCAGCATGTTGGGAGGGGCTGCCCCCAAACCCAACACTTCAGGCCAGCCATTCTCCAGCAGGGAGCCGGGCTCCTTTGTGGAGTGGGGCCCAGAAGGGGAATTTGATTTAACTGCTCTGAGGAAATGGCTCCGCATTTGGGATAATTTCCCCAGGCTTCCTGGAAAAGGAGAGCAGAGCAGGTCTTGGGTAGTTAGCACGAGATGCCCTTGTGCACTCAATTTCAGTAGCAAGAAGCAATCAGAGAAAATCATCCCGTGGATCTTTTTTCCATTCTCCAATAGCAATTGAAGACTTTAAAAAACAAAACAAAACTCTACAGAGGGTTTGCAATGAACATGCTACCTGTACCTTTCTCTTGGGGATTAGGGTCTGGTAGCAGCACTTCCTAGTGAGCCGGGCATGGGGCCAGGAACCCTCATTCCCACCTCAGCTGTGCCACCCACCTGATGTAGGACACTATGTGAGGCATGTGATCTTTAAAAGCAAAGATGTGAAGGGGAGAAAGGTGATGGGACCTAGCGAGCATGCTCTGTGCCTGGGGAACAGGAGGCCAGACCCCATGGATCTGAGACAGCCATCAGCTGTGGAGTGAATTCCCTGGGCTGTAGGCTGGGATTTCTGGAGCTGTTACAGCACTCAGCTGCAGAGGACAAACAGGCGCCTTTCCAGGCAGTCATTTGCGAGTCAAGTGCAACCTCCTTTGGGATCCCCATTTAAGTGGGGCTTTTTCAGCTCTGCCCCTTCTTGGTCAAATGCAGTCATGCAATCAAGCCGTCATGTCTGCAGGCAGCCACGCTTACCACTAATAGCTGCCTAAGTTACAGGCACCTTGTAGGAGCCCTGTAGCCTGCCAAACTAATTAAAGAATATGCGTTAATTAGTTAAATGATCTCCTATTAGTTTTCCATGAAGTGTCATTACACAGGCAATTTATCCAGCCCGGAGATAGAGGAAGCTCATTTGCAAGTTTGAGCAAGGAAACACAATTTGCATGGCAGAGGAGCTGTTCTTCTACGTGTGTCCTGGGAGTCAGAAGGCTGCTGTTCCTGGGACCGAGGGTCTCAGGAAGTTCAGAACTTTGCCTGTATTGAATCAGAGGGAACCCGTGTTCCTGCTACCTCTGACTAACTCTGTCTGGCACAGACAAGCACGCGAGGCATGCACAAGTCCAGGGAACCACCAGACTAAGGGCACACACCACTCCGGTCCTTTGCTGATCGCTGTCTACCCCTCCTTTCTCCTACAAAGTCACTATTTACTCCAGTTCCCCCCCCACTCTTCTCACTGCTTTCCTGCTCCCACACATTACACCTTCTCTGTTTATCCACCACAGGATCAGGTCAGTCCTTTGGTCATGATCCTGAGCTGGGAGCTTTATGGAGCTGTCTCCTTTCAGACAGGTGGGCAGCACCCCCAAGCACATAGCAGTCCCTCCTTCAAGGACACATGCTGGCAGGAAAGGACCTCCAGCTGGCATCTGCAGCTCAACACTCATTTGCTCTGTGAAGCGCGTGGGTTTCCAGGACTTACCTTATCCGGCCTTTTGCTAGCTGCAGCGATCTGACCAATTGGGAGGGCTGAGGTGTTACTGGCAAAGATACAGTGAGGAGGGGTCACCTACAAAGAGAACAGGCACCTTAAAGTCACACACTGCACAAGCACAGAGGCCACAGCCTGGACTCAGGCACTTCCAGGACTGCAAACTTAAGCACCACAGGGCAGATTCATCAACTGGCTCCAAGAGCCCTTGATAAACAGTGAAGCAAGCCCCAGCCCCTTCAAGCAAGATAGAGGTGGAGACAGTTCAGAGATGCTCAGCAGCTCAGGTCTGTGGTAAAGCCAGAGCTACCTCCGAATGCTGAGCTCCAGTATGTGGGGTTATTGCAGCCTTGGGCCCCCGTGTTTCAGCTAGGGGTACAGAGCCCAGTGCGAGAACTGGGCAGGAACATCCACCAACCCACCTGAAGTCACTTGCTCAAGACCATGCCTCTGATGCGTAACTGCCCGCCCTGTTTGTTGCCATCAATGTGAAACTAGGGATGGATGAGGCACCATTCCCACTTCAGTAGTTCAAGGAACATAGCTGAATATTTTTAAGCAGTCCTCAGGACAGGTGAAAAGCTGGACAACTGAGGGCACAGCTCAGCCAAGAACCAGCTCAGTTACCCACCCATGCCAGAACATTGGCATAGGACTGACCTCCAAACCCCACAGGCAGCAGCAGAGTGCTGGGGCTCATGGACCTGTGGCTCCCTGGTGTGGCAGGATCCGGGTGGATGAGGAAATACTCACCGCTTCCACCTCCTTCAGCACTCTGTGCTTGATGCTGATGTCCTCGAACACCGCTTCGATTACCATGTCGGCCTTCTCAAAGCCCCCATAATCTAGCTGCGCCACAAGGTTGCTGAGAATCATGTCCCTCTCAAACGATGTCAGACTCTTCTTCTTAACCTTGCTGTTCAACCTGGGGAGAAGATGCTTTGTCAGTCCTGATGAAGCAGGGCAACTTGGCTCGGCCAGGGAAGCCCTAGCCTTGTACCAAGGGTTCTGGATTTTGGTGTGGCCTTCCCAGCCAGAGCAGGGGCCTTCTTGCTATACCCTCTTCTCCTCCTGAGCAGGATCAGTACCCTTCTGCTGGCTGGCGATCTGTCAAAGGCCTCTTCTGGGCAGGCACTGTTGCTTCAGACTGAAGGGGCCTGATCGAGGTCAGTAGCCTATTGCTTGGAGGGCGAGCACAGTCAGGAGGTGATGAGGGAGGAGGAAGAGCAGCTTTTCTGCAGCTATGATTCTGAACAGATTCCTCCTCTGCCTTTTCTGTGAGCAATGGGGGCTTCCCTGAGGAAGATGCCTCTTCTCTGGATCTTTTGAGTGTATTTTAACCACCTATTTTGTGTACTTTCAGCAGCAGGACATAATGGGTCCCTTGTCCCCCAGCTTTACCTGGCGCAAGCCAGGGTGTGTTTGAGGTTTTGGGTTTTGTGTCTGATCTTCTCACATGAGGGTTTGTTCCCCTCACTTGCACTTAGACGAGCACTTGCTAGGGCTGGTCCTGCCCGAGCAGACGGTTGGGCTAGGCAGACTCCCGAGTCCTGCCAGCCCAACTGTTCTATGATTCTCAAGGCGGGAGCCCAGCTCTTCAGAACAGGGGGGCATCTCTGTCATAGGAAGCACGTGTGGGGCAGAGTACAAGGCCGCAGCCCAGGCCTGGGGGTGCAGGCAGTTGAGTCAACCCGGCTGGTACCTGGCCAGCGTGCGGCCAACTAACCCCTGGTGACCCAAGTGTCACCTTGCCCTAGGTGCCAGGCAAAACCTGACAGATCCTCCTACAAACTTCCAAATGTTATGCAGGTTTGGTTAGTGCACTGAGCTGCATAAAGGACCAGTGGTGTACAGCCTGGGACAGACAGGGAATGGCTCTGAATGCCAACACTGTGGCATGCTCAGGGCCTCCAGGGGATTTGCTATTCCCAGGTTGAGCCTGACAGTGTTCCCTAGATCAACCCCTGTCAGGAAACAGCGCTATGCTGACAGCGCAGGGGAACTGTAGGAGGAACCTCCACACTGCCATGGCAGTGATGGTCAGGTGTCTTCTCACACTCAGCAGAGCTCAAGGAAATGACAGACCAGCAGTCCCGGCTCACCTGGCAATAGGGACCTTACTCCAGACACTTCCCTTGAAGGATGGCTCAGCCCATTCAGCCCAGTTCATTTACCCTTTGAAGATCTGTTGCTGTCCTTTGTCTAATCCTTGTGGGGCTGTGTCCTTCAGAATGGTCTTAAGCCCTTTATCCACTGACACCTGGGCAATCCCAGCTCCCATCAGCCCTGCTCCCAGCACAGCAAGGTGCCTGCAAAAAAGACAACCAACATGGATAGGCATATTAGCTAGCTACTGCTGTCTGTTGAGATGCAGGATGAGCCTGACATGCAGGTGTTGGCATTTACTGGAGGTGGAGATCAGACTGAAGCTAGCCTCATGCAGAGGGGTTATTTTGCAAGAGGCCTCCTGGTATCAGCAGCACCACCCTGCTATTCCCCTCCCAAAGGAAGCCTTTATTTTCTCAAGATAAAGCCAGTCTCAGTGCAGACAGTCCTACTAGCTGCAAAGCCATGCCGTGGTTGCTCACCAGGTCTCTACTGATCTGAACGCCCTCTGGCCAGAAGCCAGCACAGAGCTGAAATCTGTCCCATCTGCCAGACTGTTCCACATTTGTTCCTGCACCATCTTTGGTTGATACCCAATTCAGTTGTGTCCTCACTACACTTACTGTCACACGTTTTAAATGTTGGAAGCAGGTTACAGGACATAATGCGGTTCAGAAATCTGGAGCCAGAGACATAAGCAGAAACAACCTTGCCTCACATGCCTCAGGGCCTCTGATCCACCCGATTAGAGACAGAGACAGCAGCGGGGAACTCGTGTCCGTCTGGGCTGGGTCCTTTGGGAGAATTGACCACTTCCATTCCCGGATCATCTTGTCTCCTTAGCTGGTCCACACCCTCCACACAGGAGCCCTCTGCAGGGAAGCATGTGGCCCCTTGGACTTACCTACCACTGGACTTAGTTGGAAACAACTCCCACGTGCAGAGACACTTATATGAGAGTTAAATGCACCTTGCAGCTGTTGAGCTTAAGGATCTCTCAAAGTGTGTTTAAGTGAACAGAACATGATTCTTGTTCTGGGGCTTGCCATCGGTTTTACACGCCTCTCTCTGGACTCTGCGGATTTAGAGCCTCTGCAGTATGTCTTCAGCTTTCTAACACCTGATTCACTTGAGCAGGCAGAGGCTCTCCTGTTGCCATGTGTGTTCGGAGTTACTCAGAAGACACTGCAGCTCACTCAGTTCGCATCCTATTTTATTCAAGAGCTTTAAATATAGACAAGTCCTTATTGGACAAACCCCCCCAGCTCAGAGGCTAGCAGTCCTCTTCATATACCTTCAACCACAGGCCAAATATCTTGGGCATTATCTGCATATCGCTGTCATTTTACAACACAGCTGGCCTTTTCAAATACCCAACCTGCAATTCATTCCAGGTATTCCGGCGCGCAGGGAAGTCTGTCTCTTCACAGTCACAGAGAGGATTTACCAGGTGTTTCCAAAAGCCTGTTCAGATTTTGGCTGGCATGCTGAGTGAGCATGGTATAAAGCCTCATCAGATTAACATGCAAATCAAGTTTAATCCCGAGAGGATTTCTACCAAGTTTTGTAACGTTCTTACCAATCCTATTAGCAAGTGGGACGCATAGCAACCACAGCTTGCTTTGAAACAGCTAATACAATGCACTGTCCTTCCCTGGAAGGGATCCTGCTAGTCCCCTAACTCAGCTCCTGGTTTGGCATCTGGGATCTAATCACCCCCAGCTGCCACCCCCTGCTTTCTATCCAATGAAGTCAGGTGCTGGGGACCGCCTCCTGTGCAAGACCTGCCCCTCTGACCCAACCCTCTGCCAGCGCAACCTGCATGGGCAGTGCAGGTGGGCAGACTAAGGTGAGGCTACTGCCCAGCATTTCTCCCCAGTAATTCAGCCTTCACACGGGGAAAGCAACACCCCACTAGGACTCGCACCACATGCAGCTGGGCCATGCAGGCCATCAAGGTTCTGAGTTCTGGACCGAGTTGGCCACTTTCATCCTCCAGACAGGCTGGATAGTTGATCTCACTGCAGGCTCAAGTGCCAGCCTGACAGCTGTGGGTCCACCAAAGCACAGCACACCCTGCCACTGCAGGGGAGGAAGCCATTGGTAGTCAGCACAACCCAAGCAGGAGCGTTTGATTAACCTCAGGGCAGACCACCATCTCAAACACATTTGCCCTGGACATGTTACCCGGCCAAGCATCATTAGAAACTTCTGCCATCAAGTGGGGAAACTGTGTGGTGTTGGGGAGTCAGCCTTTTCAGGGGATGGAGGCACTTTCTGGAGACTGGCACTGGTGTGCGTTTCACCTAAGAAACACCCTTGAGGCATCGGAACGGGCCCCCAGCAAAGGTTCTCTCAGCTGCTCCATCATTCAGCCTAGTTTCACTTACTTGACCTCCTGCTTTGGTGTCCCAAACTTGTTCTTCTTGCACAGCACCTGCCCGTGGTAGAGTCCTAGCAGTGCCTTGGATTCATTGGTCATTGCCAGCTCGCCAAATTTCTGAATGAAGCAGGAGAGAATGTCAAAAGGCTGGGCATTTGCATTGGTTAAAAACAGGGCCAACATTTCTGGCATGTACAATAGGACATGGCAGATGCAAGCATTCTGGGTGAGTGCAAGAGGCCAGAGTACTGCCACCCCTCTGACTGCCACAGACCACCCCAACCTCCAGAGGCAGAACAGTGAAGGACGGTCACCACCTGGCAGAGGAGAGATGTTCTGTGGCCCGTGGACGTGACCGGCATGCAACCATGCCTCCCCACTTGGACTGCCAAGGAACAAGTCAAAGGTTACTGCCTCAGAAAGGGAGGCGGTGCTTCCTATAACTAGTGTGTGACCCCAGCTTCACTTGTGCTTTCTACCCTCTGCACAGTGTCCCTCATCCTTTGACCAGCAAGCTCCTTGGTTAGGAATGAAAGCACCTTCTGGGGCCATGCTTCAGCTCAGTCGCAAAGTACTTTCATCTCACTTTTCACCCAGCCCCATCTCTAGCTTGCCTCCTGCTCATGTTGTACCTCTCCCTCCCTTCCTACATCTTGCTTTGGCCTGGGACATCCCTTGGTACATGCCCCAGCAGGTTTGGGGAGCAGACCCCAGGCTGCTGAGCCCAGTTCTCTCTCCTGCCCAGGGCAGGAAGTCGGACTTGATGATCTGTGAGGTCCCTTCCGACCCTACTTCTATGAATCTATGAATAAGAACAAGACTCTTAGTCAGACAAACAATTTCTATGCTTCTACAGGCCAAATCCTCCTCATTTGACAGCTTTTGCTCTCTGTGGCTTTTGGCAGATTGGGGAAGACTGTTGGGACTGCTCATAGGTTTTGGTGAGGATAGACTCTCAAGATCAGTCACAAAACAGGGCAGAATCGGGAAGATAAGGAACACCAGCATGGGTAAAGGATCAAAGCTCACGAGGTTTGAGCCAAACTGATAAATGCAAATCCAACTCTAAGGAAACCAAATGTGCTGCACAGGCTAAAGCAATGGGGAAGGTGCAGTGCGAAGAGCAAACAAGGCTTTATGCATACTGGAAACAGGGTGCCCATAAGAACCTGTACTTCCAACACTAGGGGTAAATTGGGTAGAGTGGTACCAAGAAGCCAAGTGATGTCATCCCTTGCTCTGCAGAGAAGGTAGTGGAGACATCTGCCCAAACTATTTTAACGAGTTAAAGGCACTGAGGGGGTCAATGGGACTGAACCTTATTTGAGGTACCAAGTATGCCGACTGATGTAAGAACTGCAAATAGAAAAGCTGCGCAGATATCAAGAATGTGGTAGGAGCAAACCAGCAAGGATTCTGTGCCCCACACATCTAGTACATTTCTTTAAACAGGCCATAAATTAGCCATTCAAACTGGGGTACATGGTGCTTTGCCAAAGGATATGTGCCTACATTTTAATAAGAAGAACATAAGAACTGCCATATACTAGGTCAGATGCTAGGTCCATCTTGCCCAGTTTCCTGTCACGTGGCTGCAGAGAGTGGAGGCTGAAAGGGAGTGAACAGGGTATGACCAGGGTTTTTTCCACTGTTCCTCTCTCACTTGCAGCCTCCAGCATTTAAGGTCTGATGATGGTCAGCATGTGGCAAGCAATGGCACTGCAACACATTGTCACTGTTGACATGTTAAGGAATGAATATGCAGATATGGTGGGTGTAGTTGATAAGAGCAGCCATTTTTTGCAGCTAAAAGGGTAGGTGGCCAAAAGAGCTTAAAAACCACTGAATTAGAGAACTAAACAATCTAGACTTTCAAATGCATCTCACAGCATCCCACATGAGAAGAACTCTTAAAAGAAATAAAATAAAACAAACAGGCAGCCAGAGGGTGAGAGTAAAGTCCTATTCTAGTCCAAAACTAGAGTGAAAGCGAGTGGCCAATTTTTAACACTGAAAGGGGCACCCTGCTGCTAACCTAAGGGTTGGTACATGGATTGACATCAAACAAAGACCTAAACATAGTCTACAGTGTGATGCAGACGAGTACAGATGAGAACATTCTTAAGCGATTCAAGAGGTTGGAACAACAAAAGTCCTAAAAGGCCTGGTGAATGGACCTGATGTGAATGAATTCAGCCTTGACACAGTGCGAGGAGACTGGTGTTGAAGGGCATTTGCATTCCACATTTACATTACTGGATCCAAAGTTACCTGCAGCTAGTCAGGACAGAGACCTAAGCATCGTTGTGGACTACTCAGCACCTGCCCAGTGCAAAGCAACAACCAGAAAACAAAAGAAAAAGTGTTAGGATGTATGAGGCAAAGAACAGGAACTAATGACACAGTATTAGAGCGCTGTTCAGTTCAAGCCATATACATATCTAAAAAGTAGGCTGACTGGACATACTTCAATGAGCAGATGGAGAGGAGATACGGTGGAGAAATGTGAAATCATGACGGGCATGGAATAAGTACGTGGGCACATCTATTGTCCATCTCACAGAAGGAAAACAGGTAATGAAATGGAAGAAGTGTTTTAAAAGAGCAAACTCTGCATGATGAATAAGACACCTGCAACACTTGCTACCACATGAGACGCCAATTTACCACACCACACAAAACCAGATTAGTGAATAATTGGGATTACCTTGGCTGGGGTGATGTGGTTGAAGCTGGTTCAGCTTTGAGCAGGGGGTTGGACTAGCTGTGACCTCCTGAGGTCCCTTCTAACTCTCATTTTCTGTGACTCTAAAGATACTTAATATTGTGGATAAAAGCCCCTCATCTAAAGGGAGTGAGCCCTTCTGCCTTAGGCATGATGCAACCACTAAAGTTATTCCCTCAATATCCAGCAGAGGATTTGCTGCAACTTCCCGGAGTCACCTGTACTGGCTCCAGCTGGGCAGGAGACCAGCCTCATGTGGGACAGGAAACTACAGCAACTCCTCACCCCAGCAGTGTTCTTGGCAAGCAGCACTTGACTACTTTACTAGTCTATCACAGTTCCTACTACCCAGAACAGCAGGCTCTTTGACCAAACCAAGAATACCAAAAGTTTATTATTTTAGTGCTTTAAAGTATATAACGCATGAGGGGAAAGGAAGATGCATGTCCAATCTACTCTGAAAGGCAGCCCACATCACCGGCACCCTCCTAGGACATCCCTCGGAAGACCACCTTCCCTTGCAAGTGGGAACTCCCTTGCAACGAAAGTTGTAGTGTTTTTACCTGAGATTCAATGAGGTAGCCAGCCTCCTTCCCCTGGTCAAGGCCAGTCTTTACAACCTAGCCAAAGAGACACATGAAGGCTGTTTAATTCCATACAACATTATTCCTGTTATAACAAAACAATATATGAAGAGTCAACAGGATGTCAGCCTCCTTCTCCCAACTCCCCCAAACCTATTCTGTGTGATATCCTTTAAAGCCTTGGGCTTCCGTTCCATGTTTTCCAAGGAAGATTTCACTCTAAAAGGCCAGAAGAATTACAAAGCAGACCTCAACCATAGCTCCTGCTGTGACTGAAGCCCAGAGTTTCCAGACTACAGGGCTGTGCACATCTGCTCAAGGTCAGCTCAGTCACTATATTTGAGATTAGGAAGGAATTTTACCCCATGGTCAGACTGGTGTAGACTAGACTGCAGGGATTTTGCCTTCCTTTGTAGCATGGGACGTGGTCCTGTCTTGGATCTCTCAAGTGCATTTTAACAACCCTTGTAGCAGCAGAACGCTGGCCTCCATTGACCTCCTACTCTGCCTGTGGCAAGTTGGGGTGTTATATCCTGTAGTTGTGCAAATGACTGACTGTAGTTTTAGTAATAGGTCAGACAAGGATTTGTACAGAATTGTTTGGATAGGGATGACCCTGCTTCAGGCAGTGGGGTCAACTAGATGACCTCCGGAGGTCCCTTCCAGCCCCACTGCTCTACGACTCTAAATCTGCCAGTTTAATCAGAGAAGCAGCTTCAGATAATGGAATTGTTTCTGGAGGGTGGAATTTAATTTGGGGTTTCAGGTGTTTGCTGCTAACTGGCCAGCAGGTGGAGCTGAAAGGTTTGCATCCAAGAATAAATTCAGAAGTTAGCAACCTCTTGGACCATTTCTATTTGAAAAGTTTTAAAAGATTTACTTGCAGGGAATTTTTCCAAAGAGTCTGAGTTGCTTGGGAATCTAACTTGCCTTGGCTTTCTGGAGAGCTAGCCATTGGATAGTACTGTCCTGCTGGTGCGGCATTAAGAAAAAAACCTTCTAATCAAGTTAAACTAAAGGCAATTTAGAAATCTTGTATTTAGCCTCCTGCTCTCCAGGCTGGTTCTTGTAGCAGCTATTATTGTAGCTTATGCTTGATTTGGAATTTGTTTCCTTTTGGAAGCTACTTTAATCCCAGCAAACCTGCAGTCCACAGCCTGGATTGGTCAGCCTGGAGGTTAAGTGTTTAGAGGTGTGGCCATTTTAATTCTTGAAGCATCCGCTGTTTTAGGTGCAAGGGGAGACCCATCTGCCCTTGGCAGAAGCTATGTTGTTGTAGGCCCGGTCTCGGGTACCAGAAGTGCTGTGAGCCTCAATGTGGTGGTTACCTCGATGATTTTCAGGGGTGCGGGGTAGAGACCTTTGGTTTGCTTCTGCACTCTCTTCTCCACCATCTTGTAGATCTGTTGTCTCACAAATGGAATCGAGACGGCGAAGTCCGTCACCTCTGCAAGACAGCAC
This sequence comes from Alligator sinensis, assembly GCF_000455745.1. Classification (NCBI taxonomy): domain Eukaryota; kingdom Metazoa; phylum Chordata; order Crocodylia; family Alligatoridae; genus Alligator; species Alligator sinensis. The sequence continues at coordinate 53,199 of NW_005842568.1, read as the reverse complement.
AAGGCAACACCCTTCAGAAGCCCAGCCTTCATAGGGCTGCCTAGCTAGCTGAATGGCATGAATGCTACAGCTCTCACTGACGTTCCCAACGGAGGGGGAGCTGCTCATCTGAAACACAATTAGCTGTAGCTGGCACAGGAGCGATTGGCACACAGGGCACTTAGAGCGGAACTTTCTTACAATCCACTCCACTGTGATAAATTCCATTTAAGGCCAAAGCCTGCTTCTATTGAAACCAATGGCAGAGCTCCAAGTCGCTTCAATGGGGCAGGATTTCATGCCTCACAGGATATAATGCTTTCCTCCACTCTGCCAGAGGATTGTGTTAGAAGTAGGTAACCAAGGCCCAGATCCAAAGCGACAGTGGCAGGGCAAAGCTGCTTGTTCCCACGCTTAATTATGCACCCGATGCCCGAGATGGAATTCCTAAACCTGTGGGCCTACCATTTAAACAGTGAGAGCTCAGCCTGGAGTAGGATTCATGACAGCTGATGCCCAGACTGGGGGCTGCCAGTGACCCAAATCCCATTTTACCTATTAGGTATCTAAGTGCTACTTTGACCCTGGAGCCAAAACAGGCTCAGGCTGGAATGTCTGAATGATCTCTTCCCCAGACTTGGGCACATGCAGAACTGGCATTTCATGGCCCCAAGCCACCACTTGGGCTTCACCACACCAGGCACCCCTTTGTGCAGTGAGCAACTGGCTTGTTCTGGTCTTTAAGACCCAGTCGGTGGTGATGGGGTCTCACGTAGCCTAATACAAAGTAGCTAGTGGTTAGAGCACGCACCTGCCCAAGATGCAAGCGATCTTGATTCAAACTCCCTTCTAAGTTTGAGGGAGTCCAATGTCAACCCCCCAGGACTGCCACGGGTGGGCAAGGTTGTACTGAGCCCCCTCCATGTTTAAAGCTGGGCTATAGCAGCAGGGAGCAAGCCCAAGGGATGAAGCATCTACTCCCGAGTTCCCAGTCCCTGCCAGGCACTGTATACAATGATTCTAACATGGGGTGCTCAAGTCCAGCCCACTGGGTTGTCTTTGAGCCCAGAAATTTGCCAGTGGGGGAGTAGTGGCACCACTCCCCTGCTGCCATATTTCCAAGCCTCATGTGCTAACATCAGGCCCCAGGTGGGCCTGCCTCGCATGCTAGATTTGGCCCACAGACTGCATCTGACCCATGGACCAACTTGGCACCACTAATCTGGTCTGCAGAGCAAAAACACTGGGCTCCACTGCTCTAAAGCAGCATACCTACCCAGCAGGTTTCCTACTTTCTGGGCATATGCTTTTACCACTAGGCTGCTATGTAAGAGGCAACCCCTCTCCCTGCCCCCAAACTGTAGTTTGAATGGAGGTAGCCCCGAGTCCAAGACTCAACGACATCAGGTGTTTTTAAACATGGTCTAAGCACACAGAGCAGATCAGGCTCCGCTAATGGTTTGGGCATATTTGTCACTCCCAACCTCTGACTCCTAACCACATGGCGCTGTGGATTTGTGCTGCCACCATGTATGTGCAGTACCTGAACTGCAGGACCCCACGTAGCTTTTCTAGCAAAAGGGTAGGCACTTAGTGGGTCTAGATGTGATGGGTTATAGTCAAGATGCCCAAGAGCCGGTATCCTGGACTCCACTACCTGAGTTTGGTCAAAGTCCCCTTTGAGGTACCCAAGTTGCTTGTAACTCTCACCCTAAGTGTTTTTCTAAACAGGACCATAGCAGGATGGGACCTATATTTCCTCTTTGCTCAATGTGAGTATAGCGTGCATGTGAGACCATGTCTCTGGAAGGCGAAGCTGAATCAACTCGCTACAATCCACTGAAGATGAGCTCAGGGCTTAGATACTTACTCTGAACCAGCCCTTTTTGTTTTTTAAGAGAGACAGTCTTATTGGCCAGTCCTCTGGCAAAGTCAATGGCAACCTCCTCCAGGTACTCGATTGTTCGTTCTTCTGGGCTTTTTACACCGGGCCCTGTGGGCAGAGAGGATGGGGTCTTAGGGTGGAGATACAGCAGAGTAACACATGGTAGGCAGATTTCTAATGGGAAGGAACAGCTCTCTCCCTGCTGGGAGACAGACCCAATGGACACATCCATTGCTGCTCCCGACTGCTCTGTTCCAGCCTGCAGGGTTACCGGTTACTGGAAAGAGAAGTCAAGGGCAGAAGGGCTGAGTAAGTTGCTTTACAGAAGGCTTTAAACAGACATTTAACTCCAGCACTAGGGCACCAACACAGACACACCAGCATCAACAATGGGCATATTACCCGTTATTCAGAACTCAAATCTCAGTGTGGCTTTTGGTAGTGGGGTCTGACAGGCACATTCTCCTAGAAGACTGATTCTCAAGACTTGAGGTACCTCTCAAAATGCAGCAATATCCCATTTAAAAAACTGCTGCATTTATTCGATTCCAAGATGAGGCCCTGTCCCCCTCCTATTTGACACAGAGGAAAAAGCCCTCATTTTGGAATTGTGTATGGGAAAGAAGGGCAGGAGACTGTTGCGGCTCTAGCTGCAGCCCTGACCCCAGGTAAGGGGTCAGGGCTGCAGCTGCTGACTGCTCCCTCCTTGCTGGCTCTGCATCCCACCATCTCCTTACTGCAGCCTTTTCTCCCACATCTTCCACTGCCCCACCCGTGGAGCCTCTGTTCCCTGCCTGCTCCCCCCTGACCCCCGACCCCTTACCCTTGTTCTGGGCCAGCAGGCTCCATCCATGATGCAGCCTGGGGCATGGAGCACGGCCCCAGCCTAGGTGTTGCAGCAGTTCTGGTCCTACCCATCCAGTGACTGACATGAACACTTCCTTCCCAAGAGCTGTCCCTTGCTCTAGTGAGTCTCTTATTCCCTCACCCTTCAGTCTTGCGGGGAGCCAAAAGCCAAGTGAGGCATGCTCCGCTGACTATGGAGTTAAATACTGACTATGGAGTTAAATACCCTGTCAGCAGAGTTCTGGGAATAGAGTTTGTCTCCTTGGGAGTCCCCTGTCACCGGCAGAACAAGAGTGACACAATTATAACTTAGTATTTTCTCTGTGGTCATAGGGGATAGGACTAGAAGTAATGGCTTCAAGCTGCAGCAGAAGAAATTTAGCTTGGAGGCTAAGAGGATCTTTCTGACTAGGAGGGTGATCAAGCACTGGGGCAGGCTGTCCAGTGGAATCTCAAATCACTGGACTTTCAAGAGCAGGCTGGACACACGCTTGCCTGCAACGGTTTAGTCAAGGATGATCCTGCCTTGAGCAGGGGGTTGGGCTAGATGCGACTGCCCGACCAACTTTCCCATGACCCTATCACTTCACTGTCTCCTGCCAGGACAGATCAAAAGAGAAGTATTGTGCTCATTCCCACTTGCCTGTTCATGGGCAAGGGGCTCATGTAAGCTGTTTAAACCTTAATTAACAATGCTGTTTCCAGTCCCACTCAAACTTCAGTGATTAAGCTACTGTCTGTTCCATTTGCATCTTAATATTAAGAAGGACGAGCTGGTCTCAACTTCCTTCTCATTTATAAACTGATCTGCTGCTGCTGAGCGACCCATGGTGGGCCCAAGGATCTGACTTCATGGCAGTTTCTTGCTCTGTTGAGTTTCTCTCCGGTCACTTTTCAGAATGACACTACATTTGAAGAGTGAGCAAGTATCTCTTTGCCATACCGCCCAGATTATCTCGGCCTATTGTAAAGGCAGTGAAGAGCTGCTTGAAATCACAGCTTGTGAACTACATAAATATATGGAGTTTCCTTACAAACCAAATGATCTGAGCAGCTCTAGCAATGGTTTTGGCTTCCTATGAGTGGAAAACTGTGCCAGTATCCCTTTTCCTGAACAGACTACAATCCCGGTGCCTAAGCAGGTGCAGCTCTAGCTGGAACACTTCAAAGAACAATTATGGAAAATTTCTACACAAAAAGGAAGCAGCAGCTAATCAGGGGCAATTCAATTTCTCATGTCCATCTGGCAAGAGGACAGACTTGGGTGATATTTAGGAAAAACTTGTACAGAAAGAACCCCCCACCCCGTCCTCCAAACTGCCCTTCTTTAAATAGAATCTGTCTTCTTAGAATTGATCCCACTCCCAAAAACACAAAGGTTTAATCCTGTGAAGATGCTGAGGGTCTCTCCCCCCAGTTCCTGCACTGAGAGAACTTTATCTGGATGCAATGAAGAGCATGACCAGTGGGCAGGGACCTACTTAAATTGCTGTTTCGCATTTTTTGTGGAAACTGTGAAAAATGGGGATCTTCACAAAAAATAGTGCTGGCTGCAATCTCCCGTGAATTAACCCCCCAAAATGTTTCCTGGAATACAAAGATTTAGATTTAAAATGTAATAGTTAGATTTATAATATTATGGCAATTTATATGATATTTCCAAGGAACGTGCAATTATGCAGTTTTTGCCTCTTAGCCAATCAGTGGTGAAGGACAGGGCCTCCAAGGCCCCTCTGCCAATCAGCAGCCACAAGCAGGCTGCAAAAAACACTCTCACCACAACTTAAGTAGGTCCCTACCAATGGAAGCTACTAGGCTCACCGGCATGTTTGACTGCAGCCAGTTTGCGAGACTGAATGCCTGGCAGTGCTAGGGTTAGTGCATCTCTGCCCCGAAGCCTCAAGTCAGTAACAGTAAGAGCAGTATCTATACAGTATAAATCCAGGCCTCAGGGGACCTCCTGCCTTTAGCAATCATGCTCTCCTTTCAACCAGACAAGGATGCAGGGGCTTATCTGACTTCAACTACTCACACTAAAGGAGTCCCTGGTCCACCCTGTATTCTACCCTTTGCAATTCACTTGGCTATAAATGGTCAAAGTAAAACATTTCCAGGCTTTCACTCCCCAGCTAAATTGCACTGCACAGATCATTCCCTATCCTCAAAGGAGAATTAGTGGGGAGTAACTTGAAGACAATTCTTGTGCCTTTGCATCTGACCTAGTGGGTCCACCAGCTGATCAACCAGCCCCATCTTCTTGGCTCTGTCAGCACGGATGTTTCTCCCAGTCAGCATCATGTCAAAGGCAGCAGGAAGCCCCACCTAGAAGGCAGACAGAGGGTGTCAGCACTAGAGACAGCCATGTGGAGTGAAGGGACTGCTGTGGTCTTCACTTACCATCGCTGGCAACCTCTGAGTGCCCCCCGCCCCAGGGAGGAGCCCCAGTAATACTTCAGGTGTGCCCAAGACTGTTTTCCTGTCCTTTGTTGCTATTCTGTATTGACAGGCGATGGCAACCTGGAAGCAAGAGACAGAGATGTAACAAATACAAGTAGGCTTTTCACTGGCATCTGGTGAAGGAAATGCTAAGAGCTCAACCTGCCCTAGCTCCATAGTTTCATAGTTGGTTGGGTCGGAAGGGACCTGAGCAGATCATCAAGTCTGACCCCCTGCCATGGCAGGAAAGAGTACTGGGGTCAAACGACCCAGCTAGGTGATTATCCAGCCTCCTTTTGAAGACCCCCAGGGTAGGAGCCAGCACCACTT
>NW_005842568.1:43772-47592 GCF_000455745.1 Alligator sinensis | reverse complement strand
TGATGTCTAGCCTGAATCTACTCTCAGTCAACTTATGGCTGTTATTCTCAACTATACTCCATTCTCAAGCTGAACGGTTGCCCGACTCCCTCCAGACTCATTGCTTGCCCGCTCTGTGTTTGAAATGGTTCTTCTATGGTCATCTGGCCAGCTGACCTTGTTCCTCCTGGCTATTTTCAGTTACTGCCATCAGTGCAATCTCATTTACTCTGTGCAGTACATGACAGTGGATTTAGCCCTATGCCCACATCATACTTGGATGTTTATCACAATTGGAAAGCTCAGAGCCTGGCCCATGAGTCAGCCCTCAGGTAGGAGAGTCCCTGAGAGCAGTAGCACTTTCACTAAGGAACACAACGAGGGCTTTGGAGTTTAAAACTCTTCTGCCCAGCCAGTGTCAGGGGATGCAGTTGTTCTGGGCATCCGTACACGTTTGCGCTGCAGCACTGGGCACATGCAGTTGTAACATCCGTGCTGAGAAAACGGCAATGGCGAGCTTTTGAACTAAAACACACTGGAGGTGTTTTAGTTCAAAAGTGCACCGCTGCCATTTTCTGCGTGCTCACAAACCTTTCGCCACTTATACAACTGCATGTAAAGCAGTGCAGCGTGTGTCAGCTTGCGTGCAAAGCAGACTCAATTAATCAAGTCTGCTCCAACCCGCTGGATCTCTGGTGCATTGCGGGACAGAAAGGTATGTGTATAAATGCCCTCTGTGATAGTGTTAGACACGCTGTTCAGTGTCATGAATTGAATATTGCACTCAACAGAAATGATGCGAGGGGATAGCTACTCAGTCAGAAATTTGGTCAGGTCACTTCAACACTGTCTCTCACCCCATTCTCATTTAAAAACTAGGGGACTGTGGCGCCGACACCTACACAGTCAGATGGGTCGCTAACTGGCTGGAGGGCTGCACCCAGAGAGCGGTGGTGGATGGGTCATTTTCAACCTGGAGGGCTGTGGACAGTGGAGTCCGCCAGGGCTCGGTCCTCCGACCCGCGCTGTTCAACACCTTCATCAGCGACTTGGACGAGGGGGTAAAAAGCACCCTGTTCAAATTTACAGACGACACTAAGATGTGGGGGGATGTAGGCACGCTAGAAGGGAGGGACAGGCTGCAATTGGACCTAGACAGGTTACAGGGGTGGGCAGATGAGAACAGGATGGGGTTCAATACTGACAAGTGCAAGGTGCTGCACCTGGGGAGGAAGAACCAGCAGCAGACCTACAGGCTGGGGAACTCCCTTCTCGTCAGTGCAGAGGCAGAAAAGGATCGTGGAGTCATTATTGATGCCAAAATGAACATGGGCCGACAGTGTGGGGACGCGGTCAGGAAGGCCAACCACATCTTGTCGTGCATCCACAGATGCATCTCGAGCAGGTCCAAGGAGGTGATACTCCCCCTCTATGTGACACTGGTCAGGCCCCGGTTGGAGTACTGCATCCAGTTCTGGGCGCCGCACTTCAGGAGGGATGCGGCCAGCATGGAGAGGGTCCAGAGGAGGGCCACTCGCATGATCAGGGGGCAGCAGGGCAGGCCCTACGAGGAGAGGCTACGGGACCTGAACCTGTTCAGCCTCCACAAGAGAAGGCTGAGGGGGGATCTAGTGGCCTGTTACAAACTAGTCAGGGGGGACCAGCAGGCATTGGGGGAGTCTCTGTTCCCCCGAGCACTACCAGGAGTGACTAGAAATAACGGTCACAAGCTGGCAGAGGGTAGATTCAGACTAGACATCAGGAAGCATTACTTCACTGTCAGGGTGGCTAGGACCTGGAACCAACTTCCAAGAGAAGTGGTGCTGGCTCCTACCCCGGGGGTCTTTAAGAGGAGGTTAGACGAACACCTAGCCGGGGTCATTTGACCCCAGAACTTTTTCCTGCCATGGCAGGCGGTCGGACTTGATGATCTGCTCAGGTCCCTTCTGACCCTAACAACTAAGAAACTATGAAACTGATATCAGCCTCCTGCACACACTAACAAGGATTTTAAAGAAATGCAAGTGGTCAGGACCTGTGTCCCTGAAAGACAGTCCCAGAGCAGTGCGCTCTTCAGCACAGCACAAGGGCATCAGCTCAATCCCAACACACAAGGCCATTGAGCAGATTACTGACCTCTCAACAGCTCTTAGAATCATAGAAAGTTACAGTTGGAAGAGACCTCAGGAGGTCATTCAGTCTAGTGGTTCTCAGCTTCTTTTGTACCAGGAGCCATTTGTAAACACTGATGGCCAGTCCCAAACCAGTGCTCCCTGCCCCCAGGCTCCAGCCCCGCAGTGTGTGGGGCAGGGGACACATGTATGTGGGGCACGGGAGGCCCCCAGGCAGCCCCTTGAAGGCTGCAACTGACAGCCTGCAAGGGAAAAGCCATGTCTTCCCACGTTTTCCTCCTTTAAAGGAGAATCTATTTTTAATGTTTGTTCACAACCCTTTCATATACTCTTGCAACCCATTTTTGGGTTGCAACCTATGGGTTGAAAAACACTGATCTACTTTAACCCCGTGCTGAAAGCAGGACCAGCCCCAGCTAGATCATTCCAGACAGGGCTCTGTCAAACTGGGCCTTAAAAACCTCCAAGGAGGGAGATTCCACAACCTCTGTAGGTAACCTGTCCCAGTGCTTCATCACCCTCCTAGTGAGAAATGTTTTCCTAATATCCAACTTAAACCTTCCTTGCTGCAACTTGAGCCTGTTGCTCCTTGTTCTGTCATCTGCCACCACTGAGAACAGCCCAGCTCCATCTTCTTTGGAACCACCCTTCAGGTAGCTGAAGGCTACTATCATATGCCCTTTCAGTCTTCTCGTTTGCAGATTAAATAAACCCAGTACCTTCAGCCTCTCCTCTTCCCTGTGCTTTCTAAATACTGGCCAGCCCAGCCCTGTCCCTGCTTGTGAGAAACCATCCAATGTTTGTGTAAGCAGAAGGAAGAATGTAGCAGACATTTAATGTGCTGTAACCCCCCACCATTAGCAGGTACTCAAAGGCACACATGGAGTGTCAGGCCTGGTGAATCTTTTGAGAAATCCAGCCACATTCTCCAAAATCACCCAGGTATCAGCAATGTGATGCCAGGGTATCACCCTCTCCCACTGCTGCTAGGTAGGCTGAAACACTACACATTACCTCTAGTCCTCCTCCCAGGCAGGAACCACTGATGGCAGCAACTATGGGTTTGGGTGACTTCTCCAGATCGGCTAGCATCTTCTGTCCTTCCTGAGACAGCTGGCTCACTTCCTGAGAGGTTTTGAAGGCTTCAATCATGCTGCAATGAGGCAGAAAGACCCATCGAAGCTTTGCAAGAAGGTCAAGAAGCTTCAGCAAACCGCTTAGTTCCCCACTGCCCAAAACATCGTTAGCTGCCAGGCAGTACTGTTTACCTCTGCAGGGTCTGCAGAGCAGTGAAGTACATTTGCCTTTTGTGCAAGACACTTCACAAACCTTGCTGGGGAGAGGGCTCAGAAACAACCTTGCATACACTGCCTGCTGTATTGCTAGGGCCTGGGGAAGATGGAGGGGAGTGCAGGAGAGTGCTTGTGGGAGCATGTGACCAGAGGGCTGCCCCTCCATGCTCATCCAATTAGACTCCATTAGCCAAAGCCTTTCATTTGGGGGTGGTAGGGCCTGCTGGCCAGGAACTGAACAGCTGGATCTGAGCGCCAAGACCAAGGAAAGCTTTGTACATTCAGCTGTTCTCTAGTCAAAGATAGTCATGTCATTCTATCAGCTCTGGCCTCTTCCCTCCACAGCACACATTGTATTAAACCTCTTATCTCAGATTCAGAGGCCCACGTGTTTCTGAATAGCTGAGACCTGCTTGC
>NW_005842568.1:41637-43741 GCF_000455745.1 Alligator sinensis | reverse complement strand
GGAAGGACCTGGCTAGAGATTTCCTGAAACAGTTCTCTACAAAAGGGGGAAAAACAGGAAATTCTGGGGGCTAGAAATAAACCTCCCAGGTTAGTGAGAGGGCCAGGCATGATAACCTTAGAGCAGGCTGCATTCAGCAGGCAGCAAGTCAGCATACACTGATGGCCTTGCAGTCACTAATCCACAGTCAAGGCGTGTCAACATAGTGGTGCGGGCATACCTACATCGCAGACTGCCACATACCCCAGGGCCAATTTAATTTGTGTGGAGAGCTGAAAGCAGCTGTTCTTCTGGGACTTATAAGCCAACAGTGTGTCCTTGTCACCAAGAAGGATAACAGCATCCTGGGCTGCATTGGTATTAGTGTTGTCAGCAGATGGAGGGCAGTGATTCTTCCCCTCTATTCAGCACTAGGGAGGCCACATCTGGAGTCCTGTGTCCAGTTTTGGGCACCCCACTACAGAAAGGATGTGGACACATTGGAGAGTCCATCAGAGGGCAATGGAAATGGTTGGGGGGCTGAAGCACAGGACTTGTGAGGACAGGCTGAGGGAACTAGAAGCCGTGCTTTTCTTGACCTACTGCTCACAAACAGGGAAGAATTGGTGGGGGGGATGCAGAAGTGGACAGCAAGCTGGGCAGCAGTGCCCATGAGATGATTGAGTTCAGGATCCTGACAAAAGGAAGGATGGAGAGTGACAGTGTATGGACCCTGGGCTTTAGAAAAGCAGACTTTGACCCCCTCAGGAAACTGATGGGCAGGATTCCCTGGGAGGACAGTCTGAAGGGGAAACAGTCCAGGAGAACTGGTTGTATTTTAAAGACATCTTACTGAGACCGTAGGAACGAACCATCCCGATGTGCAGGATGGATTGCAACTGTGGCAAGCGACCAGTCTGGCTTAGCAGAAAACTCTCTGGTGAGCTTAAACACAAAAAAGAAGCTTACAAGAAGTGGACGCTTGTGGAGGAGGGACCAGGGAGGAGTATAAAAGCATTGCCCAGGCATGCAGGGATGAAATCAGGAAGGACAAAGTGCAACTGGAGTTGCAGCTAGCAAAGGACATGAAGGGTAACAAGAAGGGTTTCTACAAGTACATTAGCAACAAGAGGAAAAACAGGGAAAGCATGGGAGGCAACCGTGTGACCGAGGATGAGGAAAAAGCTGAAGTGCTCGATGCCTTTTTTACTTCGGTCTTCACAAGCAAGGTCACCTCCTAGACTACTACACTGGGCAGCACAGTTTGGGGAGGAGGTGAGCAGCCCTCAGTGGTGAAAGAACAGGTTAAGGACTTAGAAAAGCTAGACATATGCAAGTCCATGGGGCCAGATAGGATGCATACAAAATTGCTGAGGGAGTTGGCTGATATGACTGCAGAACCACTGGCCATTATCTTTGAAAAATCAAGGCAATCAGGTCCTGGATGACTGGAAAAGGGCAAATATAGTGCCCATCTTTAAGAAATGGAAGAAGGATCCAGGGAGCTACAGACCAGTTAGCCTCACCTCAGTCCTTGGAAAGATCATGGAGCAGATCCTCAACAAATCTATTTCTAAGCACCTGGAGGAGGTGGTGGTGATTAGGAACAGTCATAGACATTTCATAGACATTAGGGCTGGAAGGGACCTCGGAAGATCATCGAGTCCAGCCCCCTGCCCAAAGGGCAGGAAGTCAGCTGGGGTCATAGGATCCCAGCAACATAAGCATCCAGTTTCATCCTGAAGGTGTTCAATGAAGGCGCTTGAACCACCTCCGGTGGCAGGCTGTTCCAGACCTTGGGGGCTCGGACAGTAAAGAAATTCTTCCTTATGTCCAGCCTGAAACGATCTTGAAGTAGTTTGTGACCATTCGACCTCGTCATCCCTTGGGGCGCTCTGGTGAACAAACGTTCCCCCAGATGCTGGTGGTCACCCCTGATAAACTTGTACGTGGCCATCAGATCACCCCTGAGCCTGCGCTTTTCCAGGCTAAAGAGCCCCAGGGCTCTCAGCCTGTCATCGTAGGGTCTGCTTCCCTGACCTCTGATCATGCGCGTGGCTCTTCTCTGGACTCTCTCAAGCTTCTCCACATCCTTTTTGAATTGTGGAGCCCAAAACTGGAAGCA
>NW_005842568.1:36527-41244 GCF_000455745.1 Alligator sinensis | reverse complement strand
TGGAGCCAGTTTTCCAGCCAGTGGATCATTGAGGACCCAAGGTGACAATTGGCCAGTTTCTCTGAGAGGTGATTATGGGAAACCAGGTCAAAGGCTTTTTTGAAGTCAAGATATATGACATCAATCTCTTCTCCCTTGTCCAGGTGATAGGTCACCTGGTCGTAGAAGGAAATGAGATTGGTCAAGCAAGACCTACCCGCAACAAACCTGTGCTGGCTATCCCTTAAGATGTTGGCCTCTTTAATAAACTTTTCTAAGATCTTCCCCGGGATAGAAGTCAGGCTGATGGGCCTATAGTTAGCCGGATCCACTTTCCTCCCTTACTTGAAGATAGGCACCACATTGGCCTTCTTCCAGTCAGCACAGTTTCTACCAAGGGTAAGTCATGCCTTACCAACCTGATTGCCTTCTATATCAAGGTAACTGGCTCTGTGCATACAGGGAAAGCAGTGGATGTGATTTAACCATCTCTCACAGCATTCCTGAAAGCAAGCTGAGGAAGTATGGACTGGATGAATGGACTGTAGGGTGGATAGAAAGCTGGCTGGATTGTCAGGCTCAATAGGTAGTAATAACTGGCTCAATGTCTGGTTGGCAGCTGGTTTCAAGTAGAGTGCTCCAGAGGTCAGTCCTGTGGCCAGTTTTGTTCAATATCTTCATTACCAAACTGGAAGATGGTATGTAGTGCGCCCTCAGCAAGTTCGTAGATGACACCAAGCTGGGGGATGTAGTAGATATGCTGGAGCAGGGGTGGGCAAAACGTGGCCCGGGGACCAGATGCGGCCTGCCAGGCCATTCTATCCAGCCTCCGATGCCTCCCCAAAATTAAGAAAATTAATATTTATCTGCCCCTGGCTGCCTGTCATGTGGCCCTCGATGGCTTGTCAAAACTCAGTAAGTGGCCCTCTGCCTGAAATAATTGTCCGCCCCTGATATAGAAGAACTAGAGAAGGCTGGATGCAACCTGCCAGGTCATTCTATTGGCCTGCAGGGCCACTAAAAATTTTAGAAAATTAATATTTATTTGCCCCTGGCTGCCTGTCATGCGGCCCTTCGGGGCTTGCCAAAACTCAGTAAGCAGCCCTACGCCTGAAATAATTGCCTGCCCCTGCACTGGAGGGTAGGGCTAGGATTCAGAGTGACCTAGACAAGTTGGAAGACTGGAGCAAAAGAAATCTCATGAAGTTCAACAAGGACAAGTGCAAAGTCCTGCACTTAGGATAGGACAATCCCACAGCCTGGGGACTGACTGGCTAAGCAGTAGCTGTGCAGAAAAGGACCCTCAGGTTTACAGTGGACAATAAGATGGATATGAGTTAGCAGTGGGTCCTTATTGCCAAGAAGGCTAACGGCATCCTGGGCTGCATTAGTAAGAGTGTTGCCAGCAGATCGAGGGAAGCGATCATTCTGCTCTATTCTGTACTGACAGAGGCCACATCTGGAGTCCTGTGTTCAGTTTTGGGCCCCCCACTACAGAAAAGATGTGGAGAAGTTGGAGAGTCCAGCAGAGGGCAACAAAAATGGTTTGTGGGCTGGGGTACATGACTTGTGAAGAGAGGCTGAGGGAACTGGGTTTATTTAGTCTGCAAGAGAGACAAGGGGATTTGATAGCAGCCTTTAACTACCTGAAGGGTGGTTCCAATGAGGATGGGGGCAGACTGTTCTCAGTGGTAGTAGATGACAGGAGAAGGAGCAATGGGCTCATGTTACAGCAAGGGAGGTTTAGGCTGGATATTAGGAAAAACTCTCTCACTAGGATGGTAGTAAAGCAAGGCTGTCAAGTCTCCATCCTTGGAGGTTTTGAAGACACGGGTAGACTAAAGCCTTGGCTGGGGTGACATAGTTGGGGCTGGTCCTGCTTGGAGCAGGGGTTGGACTAGATGTGACCTCCTAAGGTCCCTTCCAACCCTCATTTTCTATGACTATGACATGGCCTGCAGGCCAGCATATAATGCTCTGCTCCAGCACTGCTCCTTTGCACATAGCTAAGTAGTGGCCACATGTGTGACTGCTGCCCCCAAACTCCATTAAGCAGAGCCCCTGCCAAGACACACAGGATAAGTTGGAGTATCTAGCTTCTGCCCCCACACTGAACAAGCCTTGGCAGCAAACTAATGCGCCTTCAAAGCACACGAAGCTTCTGATCATGATACTAGTAGGAGTGTCTCTGCTAATTGTCAAAGCTCTGAACAAGGACTTTCTGCTCCCCACAGCTTACTTGATGTCAGCCCCAGCAATAAAGGAGCCTGGTTTCGCAGAGATCAGGACGGCACTTTTAACTGCTTCATTGGCCCAGATTTCGTTCATTATCTCTACAAACTCCGACTGCAGTTGTTTGGACAGCGTGTTTACCTAGAGACAGTAAATATATGGTGAGGCAGACAGCAGAGATTAACCTCTAGTGAAGCACCTACCTTTTAGGCTCCACACAGTCAAAAAGCTTGCCAATGGAAAGATCCCCCCACTGAAGAGAAGGGGCAGATAGAAGCAGAAAATACACACTTGCCTTCAGATTAAACAGCAAGTTTAGGCAAGATCCCCTCCTTACTCCACAGTTTCATTCAGCAGTATAGAGCTTTCCAGCACAGGTAAGATAAGCCTGACCTATTTTTAATGCTTATTTGAATAGTTGAGTCCAAGCACAGCTCTGTTGTAGAGTTAGGAAGCTGTTTGTATCCAAAGAATCCAGCACACCAGATTTGCAGTCCATCTAATTCAGCATCCAGAGGTTTTTTCCAAAAGCCTGTCACTAAGTGGGTGTATGAGGACATGAAGATTTATGACCTTCCCTAAACTTTTCAGTTGTACTTGGCTTCACCTGCATGTTTTCCCTTGGCACCTTGATGTCCAGTCTTTTTTCAAATGCTTGGACTCAACAATATTTTGGGGCAGTGAGCACCACAGGGCAATTTCATGCATATAACACATCTGTCTTAACAGTTTTAAATGCGATTCCTCTCCATTCCACTGAAGTACCTCTATCATTGCAAGAAAAAGTGCACTAGGTGTTCCTATGTTAACATGCACTCCAGTTCAACTTTTCCAAATCTAAACAGCTTGTCTCATTAGCGCTCTAGCAAGTCTGAATTCTTATCGTCTTTGTACAACTCTCACCCTAGCCTCAATCTTCTGTAATACCTATTAGCCACAGCTGACCACAGCAATACCTTTGAATTTGGTGTGTTGAAACGTACAACCGCAACATCTCCTTTGATATTGTAGCTCACGTGGGTTCTATCTGGAGACAGAAGAAGAACTGCATCAGGCGTGTTCTTCATGGATTTCAGCAGAAGATATCACAAAGCATGTCTACGTCTTGACACTTACCCCTAAGAGGAGAGGAGGTGGAAATATTCCGGCAGGCATAATCTAGGGAAGAGAGGGTGTAGGTGTTACAGGTGCTCTCAACATTACTTGGGCAGCTACTGGGAGAGGAAATATTTCAATATCCTCCAAGCCCCAGCCAGTTCCTTCCCCAAAGACCCATTTTGACCTTTAGAAGCTGCACAGGACTCAGGTAGGCCACACACTATCCAAGTGACCTCCTGTCCTGGTCACTTTCCAGCATCACAAATGTCACCACCAGAATAAACCCAGAGGCCGTGTGACACAGTATTGAACATCTTATGTTGCAAGCAGCCTGCAGTGCTTGCTGCTGATGTTAACACTGAGTCACAGAAACACAAAGCTTGAAGAGACCGCGTGAAGTCACATCTAGCTCAGCCCCCTGCTTGAGGCAGGACCACCCCTGATTAACCATCTCAGCCAAACATGCATCTAAACTGCTCTTCAAAACTTCCAGGGGTAAAGACTTCCACCCTCGCACCTAAATCTGTGCCAGTGCTGAACCACCCTCAGAGTGCAAAAGCTCTCTGCAAGATCCAATCTAATCTTTCCTTGTCACAATTTCAGACAGTTGCTTTTTGCCTCTGTGGACACAGGGAACAGGGAATCACCACCTCTTTATAATAACCATTCTGGTATTTGAAAACCATTCAAATCCCTTCTCCATCTTCTCTTCTCCAGGTTAGATAATCCTAATTCTTCCAACCTTTCTTTTGCAAGGCCTGTGTTCTAGACCTAAGTTTGCATAGTTCAACCTCTGTTCACATGCAGCAGGCTGAAGATCCATCTCAGACTGTGCAGAACCCAGAAACTGGTGCATCCTAAAACACTTAGAGGCTTAAAAAAAAATGACAGAGACATTATCGGTTCCCCCCTCAGCAGGAGCAGAGCTGTTTGATAAGCATGACCTCTCCAGTTGAGAATATCAAGGGATGCTTCCACTCCTGCCTTCAGGGGCTGCTTCAAAGAATTCTACACATGAAGCAGAAAAACATGCAGATCTCAGGCTGTTACTTGGTTCTGAACAAAAAAGGTCCCATGGACAGAGAGACTGAGGCACACAGGAACTAGGGAGGGAAAACTTGCTACCCACCTTGTAAATTACTAATTAGAGGGCACAAATCAGAGTTAGGACAGCGCTGAGTCCACACACTCATTTCAAAGTAGGATTGTGCCTATTTGGTGAGGCACCATTGTAATAAACTACAGAATGAGTAACATCCCATTTACCCTAACAGAGTGGTCTGTCATTTTGTTTCATTTTTAAATTTTATACCCTATTTGCTTTGCACTGTCTCTCTTTCCACACTTCAAAGGTTCATAGATGCTAGGGTTGGAAGGGACCTCAATAGATCATCGAGTCCAACCCCCT
>NW_005842568.1:30526-36076 GCF_000455745.1 Alligator sinensis | reverse complement strand
GTCTGACCAGCGCCCGATAGAGGGGAAGTATCACCTCCTTGGTTCTGTTCGTCATGCATCTGCTGATGCACGATAAAGTGCCATTGGCATTTCTGATGGCTTCGTCACACTGCCGACTCATGTTCATCTTGGAGTCCGCTAGGACTCCAAGATCCCTTTCCGCTTCCGTGCCACCCAGCAGGTCATTCCCTAGGCTGTAGGTGTGCTGGACATTTTTCCTCCCTAGGTGCAGCACTTTGCATTTCTCCTTGTTGAACTGCACTCTGTTGTTTTCTGCCCACTTGTCCAACCTGTCCAGGTCTGCTTGCAGCTGTTCCCTGCCCTCCGGCATGTCCACTTCTCCCCACAATTTAGTATCATCTGCAAACTTGGACAGAGTACACTTCACTCCCTTGTCCAAGTCGCTGATGAAGGCATTGAAGAGTATCGGTCCAAGGACCGAGCCCTGCGGGAGCCCACTGCCCACACCCTTCCAGGTCGATACCAACCCATCCACTACGACTTCCCCACTCAGACCTCCTAAGTCGCATAGACTTCATGCTGCTTGAGGTGGAAACAGCCTAAATGGCTGCTCCTGTAGAGCCATTCCTCCTGTAGAGCCACGGAGAGAGGCTGTTTCCTTTTAGCATCTACCCCCAACATCCATCACTGCTGAAATCCCACCTGCTTCTGTTCAGCTTTCACCAAGAAGCTCTCCAAGAGCAGGTCAGGACTACCAGTAGCCACTGCAGCCAACACATGCTTCTCCTGGGCCTGAGAGCCACAGACCTGAACACTAATAAAAATGCTGCTCCCCAACTAGCATGCTGCAAATGCACTGGATGGGAAGCATAAACTCCTGCACTCACAGCTACTACAGAAGCTTATATATTGAGCATGAGCAAGATCCTCTGGGCTGTGGCTTTTCCAGAGGCAAGTGATTTCCCAGAAGAAGGAGCAGCAATCAGTGAGGCATCAGCAATCAGCCTACATGCTCAGATAAGCAGAACACGTACCCCGCACTTTGCTTTGCAGCTGGGCTCTTCCTCCACCCCCAGCCACGTGATCTTGGCTCATCGCTGAAAGCGATGACTGCACTTTGGCCTACATTCTGCCGTCTCCTGCAACGGGAGAGGACGTGAACTCTGCCCCACATTCCAGCGTGCGCAGGATGTATGGAGGAGAAACTGCTTTGCGGGGATGGAAAGCGTGTGCCACATTTAGATTTGGCAGCCTCCTTTCTGAAAGGGTGGGAGCGATGTGCTCCCAGCACCATTTGATAAAGACACTTAGCAACCAGTTCACACCTTCAGACTGCTCTTTCAGAAGATTTTTGGCCAAGAAGGAGGTCTAGATCGTAAGCGCTCTGTGCAACCTTTGATATCCTTAAGCTAAGAGGAGCTCACAGACTTATCACCTAGAAATCACCTCATCTCCAAAAAGTAAAGCATTCACATGACTAGCATCACCCCAGACACAGCCAACTTAGAGCAGGTGTGAGAACGAAGGGATCCATTTGCCATTCAGCTAAAAATGCAGCCCTACTTTGTGTCACTTTGGCAGTGTATACCTAAGATAAGGGCAGCTGTGAGCTGCCTGGTAGCATATCCTCACTTGGGCCCACAGAGTGCCCCATTGTAGGCACAAGAGATGGGCAAGGAAAAATATTGACTCCTGCTGACCAAAGGACAACAGGTAGCAATTCCCCTCCTACCCTCATATGAGGGCCTGTGTTAAGGTCAACCTTAGTACAGGAAGGGCAGCAATATAACAGGAGCCATAAACAGGTGCACTGCTATATGGAGCATGAAACGTCTGCACGATGACATACGGCAGCGTTCCAGACTTCACCAAATACAGCTACATTTCTAAGATGTAGCTACATTTCAAAAGAAAAAAGACTCGATTGAAAAGTAGACAAATAACTGAAGAGATTAACCAATCTTCTGCCATTTCAACAGTCTAATAGACATTTGCCGCTGCCCCTTAAGCTTTTCTTAAAAGACGCATGCTTCCCATTCTCACTTTCCCTTCAAGTTTCAGTAAGAAGGTACAAAGCCAAAAATCTGGAACAAGACACCATACATGTCACCACAGCCAAGTCCTCTGTACGCTGGCTATTTAAACAGACTGCAAGCTCTTGGGGCAGGAGTTTCTCAGTACAGTTAACTAAAATTTTGATGGCACAGAAAAACCTATCAGAAATGGCACAAAGCAAAGAAAGATGCAGATCTCAGGCTGTTACTTGGTTCTGAACATAAAAGGTCCCATGGACAGGGAGACTGAGGCACACAGGAACTAGGGAGGGAAAGATTGCTACCCACCTTGTAAATTACTAATTAGAGGGCGCCCTCAGCACAAATCAGAGTTAGGACAGCGCTGAGTCCACACACGCATTTCAAAGTAGGATCGTGCCTTTTTGGTGAGGCACCACCTGTAATAAACTACAGAATGAGTAACATCCCATTTACCCTAATAGAGTGGTCTGTCATTTTGTTTAATTTTTAAATTTTCTGCCCTATTTTATTTGCTTTGCAATGTCTCTCTTTCCACACTTCCCCACTCAGGCTTCCTAAGTCGCATGGACTTCATGCTGCTTGAGGTGGAAACAGCCTCTCTCCGTGGCTCTACAGGACAAGACCATTTCATAGACATTAGGGCTAGAAGGGACCTCAGAAGATCTGTGTGTGCAGTCCCCTGCCCCCAGGGCAGGAAGTCACCTGGGGTCACAGGATCCCACTTGTAGTTCTGGAGCTACTCCGAGTATGAAGGGAGTATGAAAACTGATGCTTAGCATGGCGGACTGCTGTCTAAACTTGCAGCCCTGCTCCTGGGGGCTGCTTACACACACAGCTGCACTTGAAACACCAAGAGATGCGAGATACAGGACTTTCAAGGAACCGTCTGTTTGCAATTGGGGTGTGAGAGGATGGATACAAAGTCCATGCGGCTTTCATCACATCAGCTGCTCTTCTTGGTGTTTTGTCTACCCTTACAAATCTTGAACCTTTTATTGGGCAAAGACGGACCGGGGGGGGGGAAGACATATGAAGAACAAAGAACAATTTCCAGACAAAACTTCCATCCCCCTTATGGACTAGGAGCAATGGCCTCAAGCTGCAGCAGAGGAAAGTTAGGTTGGAGATTTGGAGGATCATTTTTGACCGAGAGTGGTCAAGCACTGGAACAAGTTACTTAGGGAAACTGTGGAGTCTCCATCCCTGGAAATATTTAAAAGCAAGTTAGACAGGCACTTGGCTGGGATGGTTTGGTCACGGATAACCCAGCCTTGAGTTGGGAGGTGGAGGAGATGACCTCGCGAGGTCTCTACTAGCCCTACTTTCCTATGATCGGTGGGGGGGTGTCATTGAATTATTCTGCAGATAAGTCCTAAGAGCCTTAAAGATGGACCTAGGGTCCGGTCTTGAATCTTCATTCCCTGCTTCCCTCAGTCGATGCTGTAGCCTAAGTTCATTATGCTTATTTATATCTTCAACTCTACTTATCAGGCTTCGGTGGCAGGGCAGAGGGCATGGGACTAATGGTCTGGTTGGGCCTGCTAAGCCCATATCCCTTTGCCTCGAAGCAGTTATCCTTGGATTTTCCTGATGGAGCCCTTTCTACAGGCAACTTATGAAGAAACTAAGCAATGTATTTGCAGCTGATCCTGGCTGCCATGTAAGAAGGCTTGTGCTGCTGGTACCACTGTCTGGCTGGGGACCATCTTCTCTCATCATGCCTGTCCCTCGAGATTGCACATCACCACGACACGTACGTGCATTCACCAGGTCTAGGCCATTGATTCAACGTGGCTGCTGGTGCTCGGAAAGCACTTTTTTGCTCTTGCAGGGCATGCCTCTCTCAAAAAAACCCCAACAAAATCAGCTAACAAAAAGGAGGACCCAGAAAGTTATAAACCAATCGACCTCACTCGGCTCTGAGAAAGAGGGGGGAACAAATTATAAAGCAATTTCCAAGTACGTCACTGCTAATAAGGTGATAAAAGAACAGCCAACACGAGTTTGTCAAGCACAGGTTGTGTCAAAGTGTCTTCCTTTGACAGGTCTCTACTAGCCCTACTTTCCTATGATCATGGGGGCAGGGCATGGGGAGAGTAAAGGTGAAACATTACATATTTTAAGGGACAGCATTAACAATTAGAACGAGGACACTACAAGCAAAAAATAAAAATGCAAGTATACAATACGGCTTCTGCCAATTCACCCATCACATTATTTTTTAGCGCTCCTTGCCATAGTTTGCATGGTCACATACATTTAGATTGATTTAGAGCTGTAATGCTGTTTCAAAACCCAGGTCCCTTCATACTACACAACTTTTCACGTACAGGGAGCAAAAAACCTCCCTCCAACGATCGCATCCCATGACCAGCCAAGGACGAGCGCTGACCAGCCTCTGGCACCGATGCAAACAGACACCAAGAACTGGAACAACGACCATGAGATAAAGCAACACGTTCCACTGTAAGGACCCAGCCCCCAGGTTAAAAAGCCCAAGGAAACTGGTGATCTCTCATCAGCGGCAAGTGAATATACCGACTGCAGTTCGTTTTGACCCTGAGATTAAACCATTAGATTTAAGCATCATAAGCTTTGCTCTTCTGTTTGACTGGAGAGACGCCCACAGAGAGGGCTGCCACGGACCGGCCATTTCTCTGCAGACAAACTCACGTGCTGGTCGCTGAAGTTGCCTTCCCCCCGCTACGAAGTCAAGAAGCAGGAATTTGCTCATCGTTCAGCCCCAAGGAAACGCCCCCACCCCTCTCCCGGCCTTGTTCCTGTCCCCATCCCCAAGGTGAAAAACTCCTTTGGAAAAGGAGGGAGTGGGTCTATTGATATCTAGGGAGGGGGGTCAGTCTGAGACGCTGACCCCAATGAGCCCCACGCATCTCTGAGGCTTCCTGAACTGGGAAGGGGATGCTCTGGGGGAGGCTTCAACTCCCGCAACACGGGGGGGGGCCACAGCAGAGCACGAGCATCCCTGCGCCCGGACCGGACCGGACAGCCGCAGGAAATTAATCACAAATCATCGTCGAAACGAAGCCTCGTCAATCGCAGGGATTAGCCACAAATCATAACCCGTGGCAGGGAGCGACCGCGACTCGAAAAGTCAATCCCTGTTATTACGACTGGGGTTAACCTTCAGCCCGTGAATCACGGAAATCAAGCACTGATCATGGGCGCTGCCCCCCGAATCCTACTCAGTCATGGGCACTACCCTCCCCCTCTCCATCAATCACAGGAATCCTAATCAATCATGTGGAGTATCCCCGAATCCTAACCAATCATAGGATTTAACCCCCGAATCCTAATCCATGACGGGAATTAATCACGGCCCACGGGAATTACTCGTTAAGCGCATAAATCAGTCACAGATCCTGATGAACACAGCGCTGAGGCACAACGCGGGGCCGGGCCGGCGCTCACCGCGGAGGAGGCGCAGGGCGCGGGGGCAGAGGCCGGGGCGGGCGGCGGCCGGGATCCGCGTGAGGCTGCCCATGGCGCGCACCGCCGCCGCCATCTTGCGCAGGGAGGTCGGACGCCGCCCCCC
>NW_005842568.1:18528-30241 GCF_000455745.1 Alligator sinensis | reverse complement strand
AGGCGGGGAGGGCAGTTATGGGGGGGGGCACAAGTGACACGGGCAGAATGGGGGTGCGAGGGGGCAGGGAGCGGAAAGCGGAGCAGGGAGGGAGCGGAGAGCAGAGCAGCTGATTGGGGCGGAGTGGAAAGCGGGGAGCGGAAAGCAGAGCAGCTGATGGGGCAGGAGCGTAGGGCTGGGAGCGGGAAGCAGAATAGTGGATTGGACTGAGAGCATGGGGCTGGGAGCGGAAAGCAGAGCAGTGGATTGGACTGAGCACAGGGCAGGGAGTGGAAAGCAGAGCAGCCGATGGGGCAGGAGCACGGGGCTGGGAGTGGAAAGCAGAGCAGTGGATTGGACCGAGAGCACAGGGCGGGGAGCGGAAAGCAGAGCAGCCGACGGGGCAGGAGCACGGGGCTGGGAGTGGAAAGCAGAGCAGTGGATTGGACCGAGAGCACAGAGGAGCGGCCGACGGGGGAGGAGCAGGGGGCTGGGAGTGGAAAGCAGAGCAGTGGATTGGACTGAGCACAGGGCAGGGAGTGGAAAGCAGAGCAGCCGACGGGGCAGGAGCACGGGGCTGGGAGTGGAAAGCAGAGCAGTGGATTGGACCGAGAGCACAGGGCGGGGAGCGGAAAGCAGAGCAGCCGACGGGGCAGGAGCACGGGGTGGGAAGCGGGAAGCAGATTTCCTAGTTGGGCAGAGCAGTAAAAGGGTTGCTAAAATGCCTTGGCTGGGCGTGAGGAAGGCAGGCTTATTTACACGTCCGTAGTCCGCGCTGCGCACGGGGCTGCCCAGAAACGTACGGGAAAGACGGGCCCTGTCCTAGCGCACCGGCGTGACCTCGACGTGGGTTCTCGCGTCTCCTTTTTCACCGGCTGCGCGGCCCGAGCAGATTGCCCACCCCGAAATCTCTCTGAGCAAACCAGCTAAGGCCGACTTTCATCTTTTTTTTTTTCTCTCTCCTTACCGTTCGTTGCAGATATCGAAATGACTTCCATGCTGACCCGCGCTATCCGAAGCCTCCCTGCTGCCTCAGCACGGGCTGTTGGACTCTGTAAGCATCTTTCTGTTTATTACCAATCAAATAGATGCAACCCAAAGGGATGCAAACATCTAGTTATTCTGAAGAAGCGGGTTTCAGGTGGACTTGGGAACGATCCCTGCATCCAAGTCTCATGCTAACGAGTGATTAGGAAAAAAAAAATGCTGCTTTTAAATTCATTTCTACCTAGGAGAACTTTTACAATCTTTTCTCCTAGGCTTGAAGAAGGGTGCTTGTGCCTGAAAGCTTGCAAATAAAGAATTTTTTTTGCAAACCTCTAGTTAGTCTAATAAAAGATATCACCTTTACCACGAGTTCTGGTTCTTTCTGCTTTTAAAACGCAGTTTTCTTACCTTCTTGCTGTGAAAATAGCACGTATGCTGGTTATACGTAACATGCTGTTGAACGCGCAGTCAACTGAAAAAAACCCACCTTTTTGCCAAATGCTTAACTGCAGCTGCTTTTGGTTACTTGGAACAGAAGTAAGAAAAGACCCAGCAGTTGTTAAAGAGTTCAGGTAACTTCCAGTAATTGTTTTGCCTAAAGACTGGAAAATTTTATACGTTTTCTCTTTATTTCAGCTGCAAGATCACTCAGCTGCTCCCCCCAGTTACAAGCAGCAGGTAAGGTGAAAGCACCAAAAACTTCAGTGGGTCCCTTTGAGAAGAATACATTTACAAACTACCTCCCCTTCCCCAGGTGCTTCCCATATAGATAAACACGGCAGAGGTTTTCTCTCTGTCCCTGTCTTTTTAAAACTAATGAACATCAACATACATTGTTAACTAGGCAAACAAAAACCCATGTTTTTGGAACTGATTTTTCCTTAAGTCCTTTCAACCCAACATCAGGATCCTGAAAGTGAAACCGGTTTGATTATTGTTTGGGTAGATGACAGTTTAAGTATCTCTTGTCTCTTCCTTTTTTAAGTAGGGAACAAATCCGGTTTGTTGGCTCTGACATAGGCATAGGTGACTGGCAGGGCCTATATAGAAAGCCCTGGGTGAGATAAGGACTTCCCTTCAGCTCTTAGTAACAGTTGCAGAGGCGCCGTAGGGGTAGAGAAGGCTCTAGTCACAGCTTGGAAGAGGGACTTGGGCTAGAGCGTGGACTGTGCGGCTCCAGTGGGACATTTGGACAAAGAGAGGATGAGCTGGAAGGGCTTAGGCTCCGTACTTATGCCTGGGCTTCCTGTCTCCCAAGAGCTTCCCCCTGGCAAGGACAGGCTTGTGGCATTAGGTATGAAGTCTGATCTGCTCTGAAAAGGATGCTCAGGCTTCACTGTAGGTCTGTGTAATTAAGCCCTCATAATGTTTACTGAGGATAGTGTTACATGTTATTTCACTGAAACAATTGCTTTAACCCTGAGGGGGTTTTTTCAGTGTCTAAAGACCTGAATTTTAGAGCCCAGAGGCTCTCAGCTGGCAAGTGGCTCCTGCCTACCCTTGGCTCTCCTCAAATTAACCCCCTTTCATAATACAAGTGCACTACACAGTTCTCTTACGTGCACCTTTGCTTGCTGCAACCCCAGCTAGAGCTAGGGCTAAGCTGCTTTCATGTACCATGCCCCTTCTCTGGCGGCTTCTAAACACGATCCCTTTGTACTGTCCTGTGTCTTAAATAAGATTCTTGGCCAGACTGCAACTGGAAGCTGTCCCATTGACTTTTGCATTACGCTCTTGTCCAGGATAGCTTCTGACACTAGTCAGGCAAATGATGCTGTATTGTGACACCTTACAGTGCACTCCACTTGCGTGCATGTTAGATAGGTGCCGAATGCACTTAACTGCATGATCTCGTGCTGCATAACTTGCCTCTTGGTTACAAACACTGGTTATCTGCATAGCAGTTCAGGGCATAAGTACTTGTAATTGCAGTGTTGATGAAACAGATTAGAACCTGCCAAGTTCAGGGCCTCTAAAGAAACCTTGAATTGTTTAGATCCTGGCCATTTCAGGGCTACTATTGGAGGCATAAGGCACTCTAAGAAACAAGGTAACAAACCTGAATGAGGTGGGAAAAGCATAGAGAAGGCTGTTGTTGCAGTTGATATGAATTGTTTGCTTTTTATTGGGGTAAGTTTGTAATTTGTTTTAAGTTCACAGGCTGTGCACTTAAATGAAGTACAGTGTATCTCCCCTTCTGGAATAAAATAAGAGTAGAGAGAGCTGTGAGATTTTTTTTTTCATTGCTAACTACAGAGTATTTCTGATGAAGTGAGCTCTTCCTGTTCAGTTTGTCTGTAAGGTGCATCTCTACCCTGCCTTAGGTCACCTATTACTGTCATATCCATGAGTTGGAAGTTGAGAATAGGAAGTTTTGTTCTCAGCTATTCCACCAGTAGTGGCAGATGAGAAGACCAAAATACAGTGAAGCTAAGTAACGTACCTAGCATCACATCGCCAGCAAGTAGCAGAGATAAGAACCCAGCCCAAATCTCTTCAGTATTTTGCTTTTGATTTGCCCTCAGGACAGTGTTTTCCCCAATTCCTGGTGGCATCTTTTAAAAAATAGAATCTTTCTCTATTTCTGCTTGAATTCTGGTCCACAGTTTGTTTATCTTTTCAAACAGCCCAACCCAAGAGTAAGAAAACCTTGGCCAAAAGTGGTGTGAAGAATGTTGTTGTTGTGGAGGGCGTCCGCATTCCATTTTTGCAGTCTGGTACCTCGTAAGTATGGAGTGAAAAGAAACTATTGTCTAATTACACTGGTTAATAGAAAAAAAAGAAAATGGAAGATGCTTGGCTTGTCATGTTTTACACTCCACTTTATCAGTGGAGGGGAGATCAAACTGCATTAACTTTGTTCTGGGTCTGCAGATCGCTTCATTTCTGTCTTGATATTTGTAGTGCTTTTACTCATAGCAAGGATAATGTGAGTAATGACTACAAAGTGCTTAACGATCTGTTTCTCGCATCTCTGCCGAGAGAACAGTTTGAAGAAAATTGAGGATGAACATTAAGAATTTGCAGGAAAATGAAGTCCTAGGGATGCAAAGGCTGAGTCAGGAAGTTGGTCTTCTTGACTTTCAGTGTTAACAAAGCACAGTTAGTAATGTGCAGCCCTGCCAATCTGTGCTTACCTGCCATCTGTGTGAATGCACCTATGATTGAAAACTGCTTTCAGTCCTCAGGCACAGTCTCAAAGCAGTAACATCTAACAATGACTGCTGTTGACTCCTAGCACAGCAATTGCCGTGCTGATTTTTTTAAATGTATATACCTTTGTTCCAACAACACAGGGGCATACAATGATCATTTCCGTATGAAGAGTAGCTGGAAAGGTGATGCCACAATGCCTCTTTTTATACACATATGTTTAGAATGGTTTGATAACGCAGATTGCTATGTCTTCTTCAAGGAAAGTTATGCGAGTCTTCTGTCTGTAACTTACCTTGTAGGTATGCAGATCTGATGCCTCACGACTTGGCCCGAGCAGCATTGCAGTAAGTAAACTGAGCAAAGGATGAGCTAAGAAAGCTAACTGCCATTGGGGGTGCTGCGACAGGAGCCTGACCTAGCAATGCCAGGATTCCCAGCTTGACCATTAGCTGAGTGACTGTGGACAAGTCACGTCTCCTGTTTCCCAGTCTGCCTGCAGAGGGTGTTACATTTAACCTCAGAACGGTCTTGTGAATCTGAAGGCTTATAAAGAAGGGTTTCCATGTATGCACATTATTAGTGGGATGCTGCTTCATCCCCTGGCATGGCTCTGGGTTCAAGTTAATTGAATTCTGACACTCTGTTTGGAACCCTAATACAAACACAGGCTGTAACCAGATTGGAATAGAGGCTAAGAGGGAATTTCTTGGGAAATCTAGAGGAAGCTACCTGGATCATTTTTATTTTCTATCTCCTTTCATTTCTCTTTTCTCTCAGTTGCCTTTTTTTATCCTAATCTGACTCAATAGCCTTTGTGGGACGGGTTTGAGTTAGAAATAGGTAGGTTTGAAAAGTCATTCCATACATGCCTTGCAGGAGCAGCGTGGAAGCAGGTGTGTGCCAGGACTGGGAGAGACGAACACAGGGGTTTGGCGTTGTTATTTGGGGAGACAGAACATAGAAGGGCTAACGTGCAGCCATGCAGGGCCTTGAAAGTAAGGGTGATGAAGTAGGTAAGAGGGAGAGATCTGAATTGGTCAATAGGTGACATGTGGACAATGCAGAAGGACTGCATGCTGCTATTCGGGCATCTGGTGTACTCTGCTTGACTGGGAGGTGAGCTGCCAGAGATCTGGGTAGCCTTAAGTTTCACTTGTTGTTTCTAGGCAGGTCATTCAAATTTATGTTTAGTTCTATGTACTTAGTCAGTTCTCTGCTGTAGGACTCAGTGCTTTGGCTTCTTTGAAAGGATATCCTGGAGTGTTTGCATACTGCGTTTCTGTTGAATTAGGAAAAAGTGTGCTGCCTGTTTTTCCAGTACTCTGAAAGCATTGAATGTTCTTTAGTGAGGAACTCAAGCCATTGAGTGTTTTGAGAGGTTGGGTTGGTATCCCCAAACCCTGCTCCCCCCCATAATTTTAATTCAAGTGTATCCCAGGCTGGGGAAGGGAGATAATTACTGAATGAGAAGTGTAAAGGGGGAATGGAGTTTCTCTCATCTCTTAGCGTCTATTTCCACTTCACGATTGTGCCTCTGTGGGAGCATGTGAATGTGCAGTATTTTGTTTGAATTCGAAACTAGCTCCACTCTTGCCCCTGTTTGGTAGGTTAATGTTAAAGGTGGATGCTTGAGGATCTTGGTAAAAATACTGTCCTAATGGTTTGTGGATGTGTAACATTCATCTCTGACTTCCCATCCCAGAGGATTGCTGAATCGGACCAATGTCCCACAAGAAGTTGTTGATTACATAGTTTATGGAACCGTCATCCAGGAAGTGAAGACAAGCAATGTTGCTAGAGAGGTGGGTGATAAACCAACTGAAATAAGCTAACCAGAGGCAACTGGTCTTTATGCAAGAACCCACTCACCGCTGCTGTGTAGGGATTTGGGGGAATGTGGTTTGGGAAAGTTGGCCATTCATGCAGCATAATGTACCAGCTAATTGAGCAAGAATCTTTATCCCGTTAAAATCCTAAATCTACCACATATCAATTTATTCTGGTTCTGGATGCTGTAAAATCCCTAATGTGTTGTTTCCTGGAAGGAAGGAGTCTATTACGAGATTACAAATCAGTCTGCCTGCACTGAGTAGTTGGGATCAAATGCTGGCTTGGTAGAAGTACTCGATAAAGGAAAAGAAAATACTGTGGTATTAATAAAGTTGGCTGATCCAAGACGCAGCAGTCAAATGATCTGAAGAGTCTGAGCTTGGCTGTACTTTTGGTTGACAGATAGAGGGCATGACTTGCTATATGTAATACAAGAAAAAGAGTGCAGAAGGTTAGCACTGGAAAGTGACCTCCCCAACCCCAGACAGGATTCTGCTGCCATTAACACAACTTCTGAAGCCGGGGGCGTTCTACCCAACCAGTCTTGTTCCATCAAAATAGATCCCGTGCAAAACTCGTTACTTCATTTCTGCTGAGACTGTATTAGCAGAGCAGGATGTCTCAGATTCCAGCAGCAGCTTATTTTTATGTGTCCAAATGTTTTCTTTGGCTCCTGTCTGTCAAACAAACCTGTGGTTCAGTGTTAACTTGGAAACAAGTTCTGAACTTTGAACTAGTTGGCCACGTGTCAGTTAAGGAGTGTCTTATTGTGTCAGCATGTTCCAAGAGCTTTGAAGGAGGCCTTCAGTCCCTGTTGTGTCAAAGCTTGTCATCGTTTCCATGATGTACCCTGACTTGCAGCTGCAACAAGTATTTGCTGTTCAATTTAGAAGCAAGTGACATCTTGCATTTGGCTGCAGAGTGTTCAAACACTCTCTTCCTTTCTTTTCTTACCTTTGCAAGTGCCCAATAAGGTGAAGAAAATAGGGGGATTTCTGAGCTTTTAAATGTGGTGCAGTGATTTATGAAATTAATGTGCCTGTGTAATTAGGGGTTGCTGATGGTCGTCTACATAATTCGAGAAGGCTTTCAGAATCATGGAGCTGGCTTGCTCTCTGCTTATAATAGGAGGAGGGTTACTCTGTAATCAGTGGGCTCGTAGTGCTTGACTTCTGCTGTCTAGGTAGAAGCTTTACAAATGCTTGCAGCTTGTAGGTTTCTTGATAGCTAGTTGGGAGAGAGTTTCAAGGAGCCAGAAATCCTTTCTTAATGACTCTTCTGCGTTGCCCATAGGCTGCCTTGGGAGCTGGCTTCTCTGACAAAACTCCAGCCCACACAGTCACCATGGCTTGCATCTCTTCTAACCAAGCTATGACTACAGGTATGTTGGCTGCAGCCCCATTCCTCTTCCTTTCCCTTGTCCTTCCTGCACAACCGAGTGAATGTAGCTAAGTGTCCAGAGCAAATTTTCATGATGCTGTTGAACCAGTAATGTGTAACAGACATTATTTAAATACCCACCTCAGCCTTCTGGCAGCTCTTCCAACATCTGCTCCATTCAGGAACATTGTGCACAGCTTCAGTATTGCTCTGAAAGGTAAAGACATGAATTTGATAAGAAAGTTGCTGCTTTCTAAGCTTGCGCCACCTTTAGCGTAGCCCAAACAGAATGAAAATGCAAAAGGCAGATTTCTGTGCCAAATCAGGTTGAGGGAGATGGTCACCTCAGTTTCTTTCATGTAAATAGCAAGAAGTAGAGGCAAAATTACAGAAGGAGGGACAGTATTAATACGAATCGTAATGGTCGAAAGCCCATTATTTTTGGTCAGTCCACTCATCATCCATTTTGTATGCCTCAGATGGATTACTTGAAATGTCATAAGCTAGAGGCAGATAAAAGCAAATTGCTTGGTTATAGCATGTAAGCTTTGGTAAGCTTCTGGTAAGCGTTCCTAGGTTAGACGATTCCTGTTTGGCGAATGCCTTGTGCTTGAGGTGGAAATCTCTTCACACACGTTTAGTTTGGGTATGGGATTCTTGAAGAAGATGGGTGGCTCCTCTTAATTACCACATCCATTTATCAGCTCTTACCAGCTATTGGGAAAGCATACTCTCAGTGACTGCCAGGAGGGGGAGGAAATATTTGGAAAGGGAGTGTGGGAAAGGAAGGAAACAATGAGCATGAACTGTCCTTTTCCCCTTAGACATGTATAGTGTCTCCAAGAATTTTTTTAAAGATTATGGCTGGGGTGTTAACGTACCAAACTTAATTGCCTGCTTAATATTGGGAAGACTTTCCTCTCATTGGATTGTCACAGGCATTTTAAGAGAAGACAGTATAGACATTTTCAGTGTGGCATAATCCCAACATAAAACATGCTCTCTCTCTGACTGTGCTGGCTTTAATTTCCAGAGCTCCTAGAATGTCTTTGGCAATGTTGCCGTTGGCTCATAAATAAAGATACTGTGGTGTAAGAAGCTACGTACCCTTGAATTTTTTTCTACTGCAAATTGTTGATGGGTTTTTGTCCTTGGTATAAATAGGTGGGGACCAACTGTTTTTGGCATGTGTGTTAGCCCTGCACCCTCCCTGAGTGCCACTCCAGTCCCTTTCCTGTGCCCAGTCTGCCACTGTTTTCTGCTGCTTGTCCTGCCAGGTATCTGCCAGGTCTTCTGCTCTGCTTTCCTCTCCCGGTCTTATCTGCCCAGTGGCAGAAAGTGCTCTCTGTCCTCTCCCCAATCTGCTGCATGCAGAGGCTGCCCATGCCATTTGTGGTGTGCGCGCCACAGGTTGGCCACCCTAGTGTAAATAAGTTGAGCAGTGGCAAACACAGCTTCGCGGGGATGCAATGGGAGTTTTGAAGGGCTATTTGAAGGTGCGGGTTTTTTAAATTATTCCCAGCATTTCGAGCAAAGTATCCAACATCAATATTCTCTAAAAGCATCCTAAACAGACCAACACCTGAAATATTGGCTTAAGTTATATTTTTCACATTTCTGAAGTGTAGTCTTTAAGAACAATGCCAAAAATCACGAGTTGACAATACTGCAGACATTTTGCTTTGTCAAAAATTGTCCTTAGTTAGAGATGTCTGTGCTAATTGCTTTTGCCTCCAAGAAACCCTTGATTATATTTCTCTTTTTTACTTGTTAAAGAGAAGTGTATCTGGCTCTTTCGAGGATGCCTGCCTACACTTCTAATGGTCTTCTCAATCCCTTCCTGCAGGTGTCGGTCTGATTGCATCTGGCCAGTGTGATGTGGTCGTAGCTGGTGGTGTGGAATTAATGTCGGATGTGCCCATTCGTCACAGCAGGAAGATGAGGAAGGCTATGCTCACTCTTAACAGAGCCAAAACCTTGAGCCAGAAGCTGTCCCTGATTTCCAGAATTCGCCCCAGTTACTTTGCTCCTGAGGTGAATCTCCCCCTGTCTCAACATGAGTTGAGAGGTGGTGCAATGGCATTTAACCTGTCACTGCCAAGCCACTCATGAAATAACTTGCTTTCAGAAAAATAACTTAATTTTGCCCCAGTGGAGCATTTATCGTGGCAAAGATAAAGTGGGGTCAGGTTGCCAACTGTGGCTTCCCCGTACTATAGCACTTCCTAGGCTTCAGGGCAAAATGGACAGTGAGTTTAAATCTTTGAATGTTCTGATCTCTGCAGTTACCTTCAGGGTTCCTTGACAATCGCTGGATTTCAAAATACCTGAATTCCTTACGATACCTCTCTCCTTACAGCTTGTTTATTGAAGACAGAATGACACGCTATTTTGGCAGTCTAAATCCCTGGCAAAAGTTTTAGAGGGGCAAAGTGAGTCATTCTTCAGGTTAGCAGCAGTAACACATCAGGACAACTCTTCCAACCATAGAACATAAAGAGTATTCCTCTCCTGTATTAGTGGGATCTTGGCACTTGGCTCTTAAATGCATGTGTCATTTAGCCTCTCTGGCCCCTGAGTGTTTTTGGCTCCCAAGTTCCAGCCCTGTGTGAGTGAGGGTGGCTGGCTTGTCGTAGCCGACCCATGGCATAAAGGGAGCTGGTTTACTCTCTGTCATGGTCTGAAGCAGTTGGCAATGCAGAGCTAAGGGGGTAGGTAGGGAAAGGGTTTTATTCCCTGTGAAAGAATCCAATTGCTTCAGGAGCTCTGTCCTTGCTGGAGAAGATACTTTCGCACTCACAGTATTGCTGAGACCTTTTATCCTCAGTTAATGGTTTGAGTCCAGACCAGCACAGTGGAGATGGAGATCCACGTCTGAATGTAGCAAACCCAAGAAATGGAGAAAGGCTCATCTAAATATATTCGAGGCTTTTGTCTTTCACCTGTGGGAATAAACTCATCTGCTTCTGTTTGTGATGGGGACGTACTAAATCCTAAAAAAGGATGTTTTGTCTTTAGCTTTCCCTCCAGTACCGTCTGTGGGGGTGGAAACTGCACTGCTGCTCTGGGATCCAGAAGTGCTGGCCAGGGTTTATCCTAGCACCTGCAGTCTCTGGTCCACACATTCAGTTCCTGAGCAGCTGCTGTCAGACTGTAAGGGAGTCTGGTACAGTGTTCACAGCCCCTGGCAAGTAGCCCGTTTGCCATTTATGTAGTCCAAGCCTGAGCATTTCTGCTTTAAATTTGTGCTTCCAAAGTGGGGAACCTTCTCATTTCTTGGTCTAGTCGTGGCTCCTAATGTATTAAACTAGTGGTATATGGTAGCCTGTACTGTAACTGCCACTGGACCTTGCACTTCTGTTCTTTAGCTCCCAGCTGTGGCAGAATTCTCCACCAATGAGACGATGGGACATTCAGCAGATCGGTTGGCTGCCGCTTTTGCAGTATCCCGTGTGGAGCAAGATGAGTATGCCCTGCGTTCACACACGCTAGCTAAGAAGGCCCAGGATGAGGGTTTGCTGGTGGATGTGGTGCCTTTCAGTGTGCCAGGTAAAAACAAGTCTGCTTTAGTATCAACACGGATTAGTGTTGCTTGCTTTCTAAAGGAAATGCCCCAGGCTCAGGCTGTGATCTTAATCAAGTGATCTATTTACTAAAGCTTTAGGGCAGGGCAGAGTGAGTCATTGACAGATCAGCAGTTGAGTCAGATTTAAGTAACAGCAAAATGATGGAGCCAGCTGACTACTTGAAAGCCCTTCTGGGCAATTTAGTCTTTGATTCAGATCTATCCTGTGGCAGTATTTCAAGACTTGTAAATCAGAAAACGGATTTAAATGATCTCATTTTGCATTTGTACCTTTTGTAGTTACTTTCCAAAGCACATTCGGTTCTCAGTTACCAGTAAAACAGTTGGTAACCAGCAGAACATTGATTTGCAGCTTGAGTGTAGTCTCTGTACTCAACTTGGTACTTTTCATTAACCAGAGAGGTGCATGTTCTCTACATCCACGCTTCAGCAGTTGTACAACTTTTTTTTTACCATTTTGTTTTATTTTTTTAAGTAATAATCTTTTTAATTTACTGGGGGATATTATTATTATTATTATTTGTGGCTTGCATCATGCTGCATTTGTCTGGAAATTGTAATTCACTAAAAATGCACAAAAGCAGCATTTTGAAACAAGTGGTAGTTAAACGAGACTACCTTTTAATTTGCTGAAAAAGTAAGAAAAGGTTACATTCAAAAACATTTGGATAAAAACTGACTCATTCTCCATAGTGAGTGGGTTGAACCAGTTGTTTCATATGATCGTGTTCTTACTTTGCATCTGATTTGCATACATGGATTGGAAGAGGGAAATGATTTCCTGGGCTTTCAAGT
>NW_005842568.1:0-18497 GCF_000455745.1 Alligator sinensis | reverse complement strand
GGGCGGGGCGGCGCGGCACTGCTCCTGTTTAAAAATTTAGCCTTTCAGCAAATTTGTGTTTCTAGTTCTCAGCCAGAGGCTTTTGCTAGATCGGTGGTTGGACTTTCTTGAAAATTTTAGCAGCAAACACAAGCTGCTTGGATATGTTTTCGGTTTATTAAATTAGATAGAGTATGGTAAATGTAAGCTTTAACATAGGTTGTCAGAACCTTAAATTCCAGTAGATTTATTTTGAAAGAGAAATGCATGTACTTTTAAAAAAAATTTAGTCTAAGTGAAGGAATCTTCATGTTATATGTACCTGAAACATCCCCGCTGTATGCTCTGATTGGGAATCCAGATTGAAATCACAATGTTTTCTCAACAGGCCGAGATACTGTTTCCAAAGATAATGGAGTCCGCCCTTCCTCAATGGAGCAGATGGGCAAACTGAAGCCTGCTTTTGTCAAGCCCTATGGGACGGTTACGGCTGCCAACTCTTCCTTCCTGGTAATGTTCCCTGCTGCCCACTTGTGTGCTGATACGCGTGAGAACAAGGGATCGTTCTCCCTGCTGTGCGTTTCTGAGACTTTGGCTTTTCTGCGGTATTGCTGCTTTCAGATCTTATAGCGGGACTGTAAAATGACACTTGCGCTTGGGTAAATTCAGTGGAAGAAATACAACCCAGGCATGTGAGCTGTGAAGCTTTTAGAATGCTTTGCCCATTGGCTTCATTTTAGTTGCCTTTGGAGGAGGGCAAAGGGGAGATTCTCAAAGGCACAAGTGGGACTTGTCACTGGGAGTTGGGTGCTCAGCTGCTCTTGCTCAGCTGGGAGCCTGTTCTGGTACTTTACTACCCTCCTAGTGAGAGATTTTTTCCTAGATATTAGGAAAAACTTTTTCATTAGGAGGGTAGTAAAGCACTGGAACAGGTTCCCCAGAGAGATTTTGGAATCTCTTATCTTTGGAGGTGTTGAAGACCCGGGTGGATGAAGCCTTGGCTGGGATGATGTAGTTGGGGCTGGTCCTGCTTGGAGCAGGGGGTTGGACTAGATGTGACCTCCTGAGGTCCCTTTCACCCTCATTTTCTGTGATTCTGGAAGCTTTTGAAAGTTTTTTTTCAAAGGTGGTGATCTTATCCTTATGTGCAGCACAAAGGAATGTCTGTACTGGCTAAAAATAAGCTCTCCTCATGTTCTGGATAAGCCTGCTCTTTCTTCAGGCTATAAAGTTATGGTGGGCCTTCTCAAGTATGTACCAATATTCACTGCTTGGAGCTTCAAGGGACCCATAGGGGAATAGCAGTTCTTCAATTATATATTGGATATATATTTAGTCATATATTGGATGCTGAAGGTGCACTGCGAATCTGTAGGTTGTTGTGGAAGTAATCTCTGCTTCAGACAACCTGGTATCCGTGTCCTGAGCACACTGTGCAGTTCAACAGCAGTAATCATTGCACAGATGCAACAATTGTACAGCTATGAAACCCAAACCGTGCAAGCAGACAGCTGCCAAAATGGTGCCTACACAGACCTGCATCCTGCCGAAAATTGAGTGAAGAGCCACATCTTTGTATCGTTGCTGCCTGAACTGCCAGTCACAGGTCATTGTGTCCATCTGCCTCCGCCAATGCATGACTGATTGATGGTTACTTGGTATTTCAGCTTGTTCTTTGTCCGGTGAGCAGGCTTCTTCCTGTTTTCTTGGGAGATGGATTCTCCCCAGCTGTTTTCTTGCCTGAAGCCTCCCTTTGACACTAGCTTGCTGATGCCTGGTTATGTGAAAGTGTAAATACCAGTTGTGCATTTGCACTACAGTAGTGCCTCTGGAAGGGGCATCCAAGATTGGGCCCTGCACAGACATGTAGTAAGCGACTTGTCTTGCTTGCACCGTATGAGAGTACTTGTGTAGTCGCTGACTGGGACCTTCTGGCTGTTTCAGACGGACGGTGCTTCGGCGGTCCTGCTCATGTCTGAGGAGAAGGCTCTGGCGATGGGCTATAAACCAAAGGCCTACCTTAGGTGAGAGGAACCATCTCTTCTGCCTTCTGAACGCTCCTCACTTTCTCCCCCTTCCGGTTCTAACAGCGCTTCTTTTGTGCAGGGACTTCGTGTACGTGTCCCAGGATCCAAAGGACCAGCTCCTGTTGGGGTAGGTGATGGGAGGTGGTTGGTGCTGTCAGACACTTCGAATTGCTGGGTATTGTCACTTGCTAGTGCTGAATCCTTTGCTTGCTGTGATGCTGAATGCCTCATGGGGTTTGGGATCCCCCTGCCAAAACCTCGAGCTGGCCCTGCCCCAGAGGACCTGAGTATGAACATGCTGTGGAGAGGGAAGGGGCTGAGGCGAAGGCTGCAACGTCAGAGTCACAGTAGACTCATGTGTGCCCTTCAGGTTTATGGCGTGGACATGAGTGTTCACAGCTTTCCCCAAGCAGGAAGTCGGAGTAGTCATGCTGAGAGAGCTTGAGAAGCTGAGTGTGGTGAAATGCAGCTGATCAGCCTTAGGGTCTCCACTCCCCTGACCAGCAGAAAAAGGCAGATGAACGCTAGCTCTAGAAATGGAGCAGTCCGCTTGCCTCAGCCTGTGTGGGGTGGGTGAAAAACTCCAGCTCAGGCCAGGAGCGCAGTAGGCAGATGGGGGGTGGGAAGGGGGTTGACTCCATGGTGAGCATGCATCAATGCAACCTGTTCTTATAACGCTTCCCCTTAGCCCGACGTATGCGACTCCCAAAGTGCTGCAGAAGGCCGGCCTGACGCTGGCTGATGTCGACGTGTTTGAGTTCCACGAAGCTTTTGCCGTAAGTATCTCCAGCAGAGTGTGCGCAGGGGAAGTCACAGGTCCAGCAGTACTGAGTGGCTTGTCTGGCTTCTTCAGCAGTTAAGGCCTTGCTCTAGACTTTGTTTTCATGTGCAGATAGAATATGCTCTTAAGCTGCTTTCATCAGATAGAGGATTATGTAGAGAGAGACAGTTATCTTATGCAACAATGGCTTGTGCACAAGTAATCTGTGTACTTGGTTTGTCTTGAGTGGGCAGCGTGGTGAGTTGATCAGGCCACTTTATTCTGTCTGGGCTGTGATCTTTTTGTGATGTGGCCCATATAAATGAGGTTCCCAGGAGCTGGTGACATTAACTCTTCTCGTCCTGATGAAACTCAGGGTACAGAGACTGCTGCTTTGCTCCCATTCTGCTCTGCGCTTTTGTCTAAAGATGCTGCTGTCTCTGCTGAGTTGTCTTTGCTTCCTTTCCAGGGGCAGATTTTGGCTAACCTGAAAGCTATGGATTCGGATTGGTTTGCCCAGAACTACATGGGCAGAAAGTCTAAGGTAAGGGCACGTTGGGGGCAGTAACGCACAGAGGAGGCCTGCATTGCCATGCCAGGGCTTGTGGTAGCGTGTCCAGGGAAGCTGTTTTGTGTCCTGAAGACTAACCGTTTTAGTTTGGTATTCCCGAGGCCTTGCAGAGGTACTTAGATGCGACCTCTGGCACTGGCAAATCACAGGCAGCAAAGGCACGGCCACTGTTCTGGTGCTCCTTGGATTGTAAAGTTGACGGGGAGACAAATTGCTCTCTAGCCACCTTGCCGTATAACCTGGCAGCCTTAGGCCTGTGTTGCTTGTAAGCACGGGGAGCCCTTGTGCAGTGGCCACCGAGAGAGATGAGCACACGTCGCACTGACTGCTTCCCCTGGCAGCACCTAGGCAGGGGCCTTCCATGCGTTCCTTTGTTCCTGCAGGTTGGAGCCCCTCCTCTGGACAAGTTCAACAACTGGGGTGGTTCCCTGTCCCTGGGACACCCGTTTGGTGCCACCGGCTGCCGGTTGGTAATGTCGGCCGCTCACCGCCTGAAGAAGGAGGGAGGGCAGTACGGGCTGGTCGCTGCCTGTGCCGCAGGAGGTCAGGTAAGAATCCTGGTTCCTCTCGGTGCCGGGGATTCTGATTCTGTGCACATCAGTGCAGCTTTGAAACCTCTCCTTAAGGCATCCCTAATGGAAACAGCTGGATTTGCTTTTGCAGTGGTCCTCTTTGTCACTCCTTCCACCTCTTGCTGATGGCCAGTGGTGGCAGTCAGTGTCTAGAGACCCTGAGAGAAGTTCAAGTAGCCGCCTCTTCGCTTTGCTCTGGGGTTTGTCTTGGGCAGCCAGTCCCAAAGATCCCACCAAGCTGTGGTTAGTCAAGTTCCTTGTGCTGGTATTAGGAAATCATAACATTATGGAGAAGTGGGGCCAGAAGGGACCTCCATAGGCCATCTAGGTCAACCCCCTGTCTGAGGTAGGATGAGACCTGTTCAAACCCTCCCAGACAAATCCATTGTCCAGCCTCTTGGCAAAACTATTGTTAGCCCTGACGCAGCACCAGACATCACACCCAACCCTTCCACAGGGAAAGCAGGGAGACCACAGCAGCCAGTGTCCTGCTGCTGCAAATATTACTCTTGAGAGATCTCAGGTGGAGGTTGTGCGCCCACTACAGAGGAAGGCAAAACCCCCCAGTCTATGCTGATCTGACTAGGGGGGAAAATCCTTCCTGACCCCATACCTGGCACTGGTCTGACCCGAGCAGGGGGCAAGACCCTCTAGCCAGGAACCTCCAGGTTTGGTCTCAGCAGGGTTCTTCCCCCAGAAAATCCCTGCATGAAGAGAGGTGAGACAGTTCTGTGCTCCAGGCTGCCTGTCTGGAAGGCACTGCACAAGTGCTGGTTCAGCCCCTGTACTGCTTGCTCTGGGGGACTTGTCTAAATGCCTTGGTGTGGTTTGAGGCCACATCCAGACCAGTCCTGTGTCTGCAACAAACAGGTGCAGAGAGAGCAAGCTGGGGCTCAGTGGAAGCAAGGTTTATTCAGGCCTCCTCGGTAGCTCTTGAGCAGCCTGTGACAGGCCTCACCCCTCCCCTGGAGCAAATGCCTTCTCATCCCCAGTAGCACTTCTGGGGTGGCGCCAGTTGAGCCGGTGCTGGAGAGCCCTGGCACCGAGTTGACTCCGTTAGTCCTCCTGCTCCAGCGGCATGGTTAGCACCTCCTGGAAGCAAGTCTCTTTTCTTGGCCCAGCTCCCCTCACTGCCTTTCTATAATGGTGCTTCTCTCCTCCGTTTCAGGGCCACGCCATGCTTGTGGAACTCTACCCCCAGTAACGGAGCAAGGGACAGTCGAATGGACTGGGATGTGTCCTGTGCCAGGCAATGCCATTTCAATGCATTAATAAAAGCATCCTTGTGATCCTTCCTGGAAAGGATTTCTGGTGGCCTTTGTAAATAGTTCCTAGTTAATCCCTGGCAATGAAAAAAAGTTTATCATAGCTCTTACATCAGCGTCGGGGGTTTGCGTAGCAAACCACAGCTCAGCGGTAACGTTTTATAGACAGGATTTCTTAGTGGGTAATGCAGCTTGCCAGCGTGAGGCATGACGTTTTGCACCGGGGAGGATTTGCTGCATCTGTCTGTAGGCTCAGCCATCTGTTTGGCGTGTAACTTTTAAAGAGAAGGACATAAACGGTATTGGTTTGTGTCAAGGAAGGCTGCTGCAGAGTGCGACAGCCTGGGGAAGTGACTAACTGCATTAAATACGAGTGTCTGTCACCGCTTGTCTGCCTTAATAAACCAGAGAAGAATTCAGAGTGGACATTTTTTTTTTCTGCTGCTGACGCTGCGGGTTTCAAGTGCTGCTTATTCTGAGGTTTTATTTACTTGGCACCATCCCTGGTTGGGCCTGTTCTGGTTCCTGTAAAATTAGAATAAGGGGCCCTGTGGCCTCTGCCGTGGGCTCCACGCTGTGCTACAGAAGTCATTCAGAATCCTGTTTAAAAAGACTCACAGCAAAAAAGCCTACCTGATGCCGTTTATGAAACCGTCCTCAGCCTGCAACTGCTCCCTGACCACAAATATGAGCTTGTGCCCAATGCAAAATTCTGTAGCACCTGGAAACATCGGTTTGCAGCAGTGGGAGATGACTTGCATTCAGTAGCAAACTTGGTTTCGGTTGCATTGTCTTGTCCCCTGTGTAGATGGGCGGTGCTCTCCAAGCCGAACATACAGCTGAAGTAACGGGAGGCTTGCTTTAGCATCAGCCTGCCTGGGCTTGTATTTTCTCTCAGTCATCTCTTGGTCCCCCAGTCATCTTGCAGTACTTCACACGGGCTGTGGCTTGTGCCATTTCGGTGTTGGGAGGGAACAGATTCTTTGGCAGTTTCTAGGAAGCCTCATTGGAAGCTTTTCCCCCAGCTCTTTTTCTTCTGCAGCCGTCATCTGCTCCAGGTCATTTAATGCACAGTCTCTGTCTCTGCCTTCGGCAGTCCTGTCGTTAAGACAGTTTGCAGTCGGTGCTGCAGGCTGCACCTTAGGAATAATGCTGTTGTCTCACAGATGATGGAGAAGCTGTGTGACATGGGCCATGCCCGGGCAGTTCTACTGTGGCAAAATGGGAAAGAAAGGTGTGCACCTTGCTGCTGCTTGTCCTCAGCTTTATAAGGCAGGAGCGTACGCTACGTTTCACACACATGCTGGCTCCCAAATGCATTGCTGTTGCATTGCACGGTAAATCTGTTGGATACGATGTGAATAGCTGATACATTACTACCTGCAGTGGTCCTGTCAACTGAAGCTGCAGTGAGCCATGTTGCTGGCCTGAGACAGCCTAGCCAAGATAAGCCCCAAAGTGGCCTGATGTTTAGAAGTGAAGAGCAACCCCAGCCTCTGTTGACTTGATGCATTTGGAATATTGAGCCAATTCGCAGCTCCTTACCTCAGGCTTCGGTTGCTTACCTGAAACCACACCGGTCTTGGAGAGGGTTCAAAGAAATCCTAGAGCGGTGAGGCTGGAAGGGAGCTGCAGAAGTTGCATCGACTCCAATCCCTGCCTGAAGCAGAATCAGCCCTGTCCAAACCAGCCCAATGCATCTCTTTTCCAAGCTCTTAGCAAAACTGTACAGTCGGCCCTGACAGCAGCAAGACTAGGCAGGACCCTGCGGGGCTGCATTGGCACAGCCCTGTCTCCGTCCCCAGCCTGGGCTGCATCTGACACCCAGTGCCTCTGAGGGAGGCTTAGCAACCCTGACACATGGAGCAAAAGGGTGAGGGAGGTGGGTTTCTCCCTGTCCCGTGTGGCAACCAGCAAAGCTCAGGAGGGCTGTATCCAGACTGTTCAACTCCAAACCCCACGTGCATGCTAGTGGGGTAGAGACGAGTCCCACGAGGCACCCGCTGTGTCTGCCCTTGCGTGCCGGCGGTGAGCAATGCTATGAAATACTGTTTGATGAACTTCTGAACTCATAGATTAAAGGGGGCATCACAGCCAGAATAGTAATAGAAAATGGGAGTGGGAAGGGACCTCAGGGGGTCCCATCTAGTCCAACCCCCTGCTCCAAGCAGGACCAGCCCCAACTACATCATCCCAGACAAGGCTTTGTCTAGCCGGGCTTTGAAACCCCCTGAAGATGGAGACTCCTTCCTCTCTGGGGAGGCTGCCCTAGTGCTTTCTAGTAATACGCTTTACAATAGTATTGCTAAGCAAAATGGGAGATGCTTTCATAGGAGCCACTGAATGAATCATTGGTGCCAGAAGGTGAAACGCTCCTGGGGTCTGAAGCATGGGAGATTTCCCCTCCCTGCGTAAAGAAGCTGTCAGACCCGCCTGCCGCAGGCGATTCATCAGGTTGGTGGTGACGGATCCATCGCAGCACGCTTGGCTGCCAAGAAACCTGCCATGCAGGGAGCTGCTCTCATGTCCCCGTGCTATGCCAGGGAAGACCGTGGGGTGACGGGGCAGTAGGCTGGGACTCCAGAGGGCACCAGCTCTGACCTGCTCTCTGATTTTTAGCAAGTCGTTTCTCTCTACTACAGTCTGCCCATAAAAAGGAGGTGACGTGACAGCGCCGTTAAATCTCCGCACGGAAAGCACCACGGTGCTAAATATCAGGTACTTCACACGCCTCCCAGCCTGCCTTTGATCCCATCCTCAGTCTTTCCCTTTGTGGTATGGGCGTACCCGCAGGCCCAGATCAAGACTGGATTCCTGTTGTACCAGCCCCTGGACCATACCTGGGGCTATACTTAGTTCAACCACCTGTGACTGTGGTAGAGAGCCTCCGGCTATCAACACCTGCTGCAATGCCCAAAGGCACATGCACAGTGAAAGGTCTTGCAAATAGAGTAAATGAGCACCAGCGTGTGTAACAAAATGATCAGATGCCGTGTAGACATCAGAAGAAGCCCCTGTACGGCTCCTACGTGAAAGCTCCCAGGTGGAGTGTGCTGGGAAGGGATGGGATTAAACGCGCACAGCCAGGGTTTAAAAGCAGCTCTCCTGCCTAGCGTCCTCGTCCCCAGGACCATGGTGCTGATGACTACGGCCACTTGTACACGCCACGTTTTTGCCCTTTCTTGTGCTGCAACTGCATGATTGTTTGCTCGAGCGCAGCCCTGATCCATGTGCATCCTCCTCCTAGCTTCTTCACTGTGCTGTTTGACAGGCGCAGTCCGGGGTCTACAACCTCCTATTTAACCCCCAGGCTCTTGCTCAGTTATTCCCTCCCTCTGGCGCACGCAGCACTGCTACAACCACGCTTTAAAAGCACCACGTGAAAACAGTCACGGGACCGCGCTGCTTTGCTGAAGGTTTATTTCTGCTTTTTGCTGACGCCTGCTGGCCCTCCCAGCCTCTTCCCGCAGCACGTTGCATAGGCGACAGACCGTGCAAAATGTCTTCACAAATGCACGTTAGAATAGACCCTTTTTTTGGAAGGGAAGAAAACCCAGTTAAAAAGAACGCAGCTCCTGATTTCATCTCCAGGAGCAGAAGCCGTAACATCTTTTTATGACAGAAGGACCAGGACTGCAGAGACCTGGCAGCTGTTTTCGTCTCTAGAAACCTGCTGTGCAGAGAGGAGATAATTAGGAGCAGTTTGGAAGAGAGGAAACCCTTGTCATTAATAACTCAGCTGGGGCTTAGCAAGCTGTATCAGCAGCAGAGCACTGCTGGGCCCGTTCGGCTGACACAATGCACCTCCAGCAGGGAGTCGGGCACGCGGCTTGCGGAAAGGAAAATAGTTTTGAGAGACGAGAATAGCGCATCAACATTTAATTACCCTACAGGACACTTCCACCCAGAGAGCTAACACCCCTCTTTGCTTCGGGGTCCTCAGGGCAGACTCCTCTCTTAACACCTCCTCACTGTTAACCAAGTGTTTTTGATATTTGTTTCCGGTCTGAATTGAGTGAAGTCTCTAGTTTCTATTTCTTTAAAACCAGCGAACTGCTGGGACTGCCAGGGGGGCCCGTGTATGCAACGCAGCCTGCTCCGGCTTCCTTTCTGTTCCTTGGAGAACCCTGCGATGGTCTCTGTGCAGGGAGCGTGGCCTTGGTCTGCAGTAATAGCACTAGCTCCGCAGGGCCGAGGAGCAGGGTAGGACTCACAATGCTGAGAGATCCTCTACACTGTGTTATTTCTTCTCCTAGCACTTCCTGAGATGATAAGATGCCTGAACCTTTGCACTGCAGTGGCATCAGCGATTGCTGCCACTGGAGAACAACTGCATTTTCTTGCATATGAGACACACCTTCAAAAACCCCAGCTGCTGGAAAGTGCGGTGCATGTTATATGCAGCAAATACAGTAAGAGCAGTTTCTATCACTTTACTGAGCGAAAGCAAAAGTAAAGTCTGCACGTGACCCTCAGAGAGCGCGAGCGTGGAGCTGGCTGGTCTCTCACTGCTGCTGCTCAATTCCTGGCAACAAGGAAAGAATTTTTTTTCTTCTTCTTTCTGCTTTTCCAAAACAAGGGGCCGCTGCTATTCCAGGGCATGTCGTAGGCACACAAATCACATCATCATAGAAAATTACGGTGGGAAGGGAGCTCAGGAGGGCACGTCTAGTGCAACCCCCTGCTCCAAGCAGGATCAACTCCAACTGCATCATCCCAGCCAAGGCTTTGCCTACTCGGGTCTTCAAAACCTGCCAGGATGGAGACTGCACCACCTCTCTGGGGAGCCTGTTCCAGTGCTTCACCGCCCTCCTCGTGAGAAAGTTTTTCCTAATATCCAACCTAAACCTCTGCAACTTGAGCCCATTGCCTCCCTCCCTGTTCCCTTGAAGCGTTTCTATGGTTGATGCGGCATCATGTCTCCTCCCTCTCTTCTCAAGCCCAGCTCTTTCGGGCTTCCCTTCTCCTTCTTCCAGACTGCGTTTTCAGGACCTGCAGCTGGTTTTGGTCTTAAAATCCTACAGCCGTGGGGCTGGAAGGGAGCTGCACAGGTCACAACTAGTCCAACTCCCGCCTGAGGCAGGATCAGCTCTGTCCAAACCAGCCCAGACAAACCCAGTGCCTAACCTCTGAGCAAAACGACAGTCACCCCTGACACGGGAGCTGTGGGGCAGCGGGAGAAGAGCATCATGTGCGTGCACTGGGGGCCAGCA
The DNA here is from genome assembly GCF_000455745.1 of Alligator sinensis. Taxonomy (NCBI): domain Eukaryota; kingdom Metazoa; phylum Chordata; order Crocodylia; family Alligatoridae; genus Alligator; species Alligator sinensis. The sequence continues at coordinate 8,110 of NW_005842568.1, read as the reverse complement.
CCATGCAAGGGTGCAGCAGACCTGCCCTCACCTGCACACCTCGACTTTGCTTAGTGCCTGGGCTTCGGGTCCAAGCCGTCGCTCTTGCTCTGCGAACACAGAGAGGAAGATGCCCCAACAATGCATTGGCCTGGCCCGGCTCCGCGAGCCCCCGGGCAAGCAGCAGGGCCGGCGTGGGGACAACGGTGCACCCAGAGGGGCATGGCTGGCCGAGTCCGATAGCCCAGTGGGGCTCAAAGCTGCAGATGCCCCGGAGCCTGCTGGGCTGTGGGTGCAGGATCCACCCCCAGGCACTTGCCCTGGGGAGACCAGGACATGACCCTCATCCCTGGCTGTGCTGACGCTCACCTGTGAGAGGCCGGCCCTGACACTGGGCGGCTTGTGGAGGCGCCGGAGCAAGGCTTCCCGCACCTGGGAGGGACATGAGATGGCCCCGTTACTCCACGGCTTGTGCCGGGGGCAGATGCCCCAGAACCACCAAGGCCGGACGCTGCTCACCTTCTTGTCCAGGAGGCAGCCGAAGACCAGGATGAAGACGCCCTGCGTGGGAGGGAGAGAGGGGGCAGGGGCTGAGAGGCTCCGTGTCAGCATCCTTCATGCGTCGCCCACGCGTTCCCCAGCTCCCAGTGTCTCCGTTTGCTGAGCTCCACCCCAGCGCGCGAGGGGACGGGGACCTGGCAGAGACAACTGGACCCAGCTGCCGGGACCCCTTTAGCCTGCGCAGCCAGCGGTACCAGACAAAGCAGCGGTTTCCGGCCCCCTTTGCAAGATGCCGGCTCTGAGCTTTCACCTGTTCCTTCATTACGGAAAAATCCCAGAGCGGCTCTTCTGCTGCAAAGAGCCCAGCCGGCCCCCAGGCTGGGCAGGATGGCTTGGACCCTGAAATCTCTGGGGTCATCCTGCGAATCACAGGTTGGGGTTTGCACGCCTGGCTGGGCTGATATTGTGTTGCACCCCTCCAAGGAGCTGGTGGGACCCCCAGGTGAGAATCACAGGGCTGGAGCTGCTTGGTGGAGGCCAGGCTGAATGCGAGCCCCTGCCCCGCCACCGAGAGCACTGGTGCCTGGGACAGGGATGCCACTCCACCCACCTGCAGCGAGTTCAGGATGCTGAAGGTGTAGTGGGATCCCCGCGAGCTGTCCCCGGCCATGGTGGCTGCACCCAGCCCCCACGTCAGCCCGAAAACAGGCGTGAGGACCAGCAGGGCTTTGAGGATGCCCAGCAAAGCCTTCCGGTCATCCGCCGGGGGCCCCTCAGACACCGACGGCCGCATCAGCTTCATCACCACCACGAACAGGATCAGCAGGTTGGCCAGGACGACCAGCAGCACCGGCCCCGAGAAGGCGTAGACGGCCCCGCTGTATCCGCTCAGCCAACAGGCAGCGGGGTGCAGGTACTGCTGCCGGGGGTGGTACACCGCCACGGTTGCCACGGCGATCGCCAGCGGGCACAGGTAGCCGACGGTTACCATGAAGGGGGTGATGGAGGCGCGGGCCAGCTGGTGGAAGACGAAGACTAGCTGGTGGAAGATCATGAGGGCTTGCACCAGCATCCAGAAGAAGGTGGCCAGGTAGAAGAAGTGCATGAAGAAGGCGGCTGCCATACACAGCTCCCCCCAGCCCTCCGCGGCCAGGCGGGCACCGCCCACGAACCACAGGTTGCCCAGGAGCAGGGACAGGCAGATCTGGACCAGCGTCATGTAGCGGAAGTAGGAGACCTTGCTCCGCACCACGGTGGGCCAGGCCAGGCGGTAGATGCTCAGGCAGAGCAGCAGGGCCGCAATGGAGGCGCAGACCCCCAGCTGGCTCAGGAAGCTTAGCCAGAAGCCGTCGGCCACGTGGCGGGTGGACATGAGGATGGAAAAGGATGTCAGGTGCTGGCACAGGCAGCGCGTGGAGGCACCGGGACCTGCGTCCGTGGCTCGGCAGCCCTCGGAGGACCACCCCCCGGCCCCCTCGAACAACCCGTGGTCCCAGAAGACACACTGTGGTGTCTGCCCACCCCCGTCCCCCAGCCCTTCCCAATGCCCAAAAGTCATGTTGATCTGGGCCTGGCTCACGCTGCCGTTGTTGGCCACGATGGCATTGGCCAGCACCAGGCTGGCTAGGGTGAAGCTCCCATTGCCGAGGTCCGGGGCGTAGTGTCCAGGGAGGACAGCCCCCAGTGTCTTCAGCACCATGCTGGTGACTGTGACGTTGGCACCCGGCGGCACCAGCGCCTCCAGCATTGCCTTGGCAATATGGACGCGGAGTGGCGGCCGTGTGGTGAAGGCCTTGTCGTAGTCGCTCAGGGCCGTGGGCTCCAGCGTGGCTCCTTGCAGCTCCAGGTTGGGCAGGGCCAGGCTGAAGTTTCCTGGAGTGCGCTGCAGATGCCCGGTGATGCCTTCAATGGCCTGCAGGAACCTGGAGGGCAGGGAGGGCACCCAGGCCTGGGCCTCTGACCACAGGGGCATGGTGGAGACGTCCAGCAGCTGGCTGGCGGCCACCAGGAAGCTCTGCAAGCACGGAGACACTCGCACTGGCCCCACCATCCTTGAAAGCTTGGCCTGTCTTGTGCCACCTCCTGCTCCCCTTCCCCTTCCCTCAGTCCCCTCGAGCCTAGTAGCCCCTTCCCACCTGCACGAAGCAAGACGTCTCGCCCCGCTACAGCCCAGGCTGGCCCCGATCTGGTACTCACGGCCACGCTGCTGTGGTTGAGACGCGTGCCGGTGTCCACGGCAATGTGGGCGATGGTGTCTGCCACGGTTGCCAGAGCCAGCAGGTCCAGGGAGCTGTTCATCAGGCCCCGGCTGGGCTCCGTCTCCCACCGCAGCCACTCGATGAGTTCGGCCAGCTCGCGCCGGGGGCTGCCCAGCCCCGCCAGGAGCAGCTGCGGGGGCACGGTCCTCCGAGTGGGTGTGTGCGAGGGAAGGGCCCAGGGGGGATGATGAGGGAGCCTTGGACACTGCCCCAGGGCCCAGTCCTGAGCTGGGCAGCAACTCCGGTCCTGGCAGCTGGCATGACCCCGGGGAGGACACAGCCCCTCACCTTTCTGGAGCCAACAAGCACCTTTTGCAGAGGCACGTGGCTGCCTGGGATGCCCGGGGGATCTTGACCCCACTCTTGCCGGCTGAGCCTGAGCAGAGGGGCGAGATCCTCCAGCCAGGACCCTGCGGGGTTGGTGCCAGCTGGAGAATTGGCACAGCCCAGTCCCATCCCCAGCACCCAGCGCCTCTCTCTGCCTCATTTTCCCCCAGGATCATGGCCATGCTCCTCTCTGCGAAGCTCCTGTGGGCAACAGCCCAGCACACAAGGGAGCTGAGGGCCTGGGGAGTGATTGCAAAGCAGGGGCTGTCTCTTTCGAAGGGAGAGGCCCCAGGCCCCATGGGGCAGATGAGCTCGGTGCGGCAAGTGGGGTCCAGGGACTCACCCGGGCCCGACGTAGTCCAGCCAGCAGCTCCTGCGAGGTGCATTGGCTTGTCACGGCCCCCCAAGTCCCCTCAGGTGTGCAGGTCCTTCGCAGTATCCCGGTGCTGCCCTCCGGGCACCACGTCTCGGCCACGCGCCCTGCCTTGGTGGTGCCCCACGTGCCCCGGCTGTGGTCTTGGGGGCAGAAGAGGTCCCCGGCTACAGGGGCACATAGGGAGGAGGAGGCAGTGATGGCTGAACCCCAGGGACCGATGCCGGCGGAGCTAGGGGTCAGGTTAGGATCAGGCCCCTGGGGTGGACCTGAGCCCCCAGCCAGCGAACCTGCCGCCCTCTGAGCCCCGCACCTTGTAGGACAGAGACGGTCACGAGGCTCTGCGCGGATCCTGGCCCCTCACCCGTGAAGGTGCACTGGTACGTGGTGTCCTGGCTAGGGCAGGTGGCCAGGACCAGCGTGTGGCACAGGGGGTCTGTGTCACCCATCAGCGCCTCTGCGATGGAACGGGAGTCGTTTGGTGATGCGATGCACACGTGGGAGCATGCATGACCAGGGGAAGGGGCTTGCGTGTGCCACGGGGGCTGGGATCGGGGCTCTGGTTATCTAATTAACGCCCTCCAGAGCTGTGAGTGAGGAGGGACAAATTATCTGGGGTGAAACCTTGCAGACAGACAACGCGAGGCTGGAAAGCAGAGCAAGCTGCGAGGCTGCAGCCTCTGGGGACCTTGGCACCGATGCAACCTGGCAGCTCCCCGGGACCCCCACCCAGCCCCTGCATGCAGCACGCACCTGGCTGGGCCGGCCCGGGGCTCCAGGCCACGCTGTAGGCCTGGCCCGTGTTGCGGATGCAGCACTGCAGCGCGAGCCCGGCTGCGGAGCTGCAGTTCATGGACACCTGTGCCGGGGTCTGGGCAAGGTCTGCAGGGCTGGGAGCGACGACCACGCGCTGCTGCAGCTGGTGCAAGGTGCTCATGATGATGTACTGGCACACGTACAGCCCTGCCGGGCACGGGGCCAGCGTCACCCACGGGGCAGCCTGCTCTCCCTGGCTGTGCCTGTGTCCCCCGTCCCAGCCTGGCCCTTGCTTCCACGCAGGGGTGGCCAATGTTGCACCCAGCCCCTTCCACCCATGAGATCCCCGACACGGGCTCCTTTGCAGAGGGGAATAGTGCCCCATCACCTCGCCGGTCCTACTCCGGCAGGGCGTGTGGGTGGGGAACAGGGGGTACCTGCCCAGTCGGAGGAGACGGACGTGACCCTCAGGATGGCCTCAGAGCCGTTCACGACCAGCGTCACCTGCGTCCCATTGTGGAGCTCCATCCCCAAGCCGCCCCCCGGGCTGACCAGGAGCCACTGCACGTCCACAGCCCCCGGCCCCAGCGGGAAGGAGAGCGTCAGGCCAACTCCTGCTGAGGTCTGCACTGGGGGCAGAATGGAGACCAGGGGGGCGCCCCCTGCCGGCGTCTCATTGGGCACCGAGACGGTAAGAGTGCCCCCTGTTGGCGTCTCATTGGGCGCCAAGACGGTAAGAGTGCCCCCTGCTGGCGTCTCATTGGTCACTGAGACGGTGAGGGTGCCCCCTGCTGGAGTTGCCTGGGGTGCCAGTGTGGAGTCAGGTGCATCTGGAAGGAGAAGCCGCAGGTCAGGCCCTGCCGCGACTCAGTGCCCTCTGGTCCGCGGGCAGATCGGGAAGGCCCTCGGCCCAGAGACCCCCTGCCCAAGGGGCTCGGGGCTGGGGGAGCTCGCCTGTTTCGGGCGTGAGACCCCCTGCGCAAGGTGCTCGGGGCTGGGGGAGCTCGCCTGTTCCGGGCGGCGGCGGCTGGCAGTATCCGGTGCTGCTGGACGTCCAGCGGAGGCAGCTGCAGGGCGCGAGGGAAGAGTCGAGCCCAGCGCAAGGAGAGGCCTGGCTGCACAGGTCCCCGCTCCAGCCATAGCCCGGCAGGCACCGGCAGTCCCGGCTCCCGTTCTGCGCCTGGCTGCAGTCTTGGGGGCACAAAGCAGTGGGTGAGGACCGGCCCCGAGCCTGGCACCTGCTCCCTGGAGCCCTGGGGGCTGGCAGGGCACGGGAGGCCTGGATGATGGGTCCCCCCCAGAGCCCATCAGCTGCTGACCGGTGGTGATGGCCATGGCTGTGACGTTGCCCGTGAGGGATGCCAACGGCTTGGGCATGGGCACAGCACCGAAGAGGAGCTGGAGCTGGGCAGAGCTGGTCGCGCCTGAGACCAGCAGGGTCAGTCGCACGTATGCAGCGACGCTGACGGTGTCTGCAATGACAACGAGACACCCCCACCGGTGCAGGGTGCAGTGCAGGGGCTGCGAGCTCCATGGCTCCCCCACATAGCCACCCCACGGCACTGGTGTGACGGACGGAGGGAACCAGCCTGGAGAGACCGGGGGGTCTTATCTGCCTCTATTAGGCTCCTATAGATCATCCAGGGGGGGGAGGGAAGCATTCCCGGGGGGTTCAGGGGACCAGCTCCGCACTCCAGCACCTGGGTGCAGACCCCACCTCTACCACCGGCTCCCGGTGTGACCCTGGGCAAGTCACCTGATCGCTTCATGCCTCAGTTTCCCCGCCTCTCGCATGGGGATGCCTGCCCAATGTTTTCTCTCACTTGTCATTCATGCACGGGGTCTGACCATTGCATCCAGCCCCTTCCCCTGCCCCACTCACCAGCTGCCCTCCTGGCTCGTCCTCGGGGGCTCCCGGACACGTGCTCCCCACCAGGGCTCTGTGGAAGGGCAAGAGCCGCATGCGAGCTGGGGTCACAGGTCAAGGGGTGCGATTCCCTTGGAGCAAGTGTCATCGGTGCCCACCCACACCCGTGCCGTGACTGAGGTCCTTGCAGGTGTAAAAGAGCTGTGGGGAAGGCAGCGGCCAGCCCTGCCCCTGCACTGTGGGGCAAGGGGGTATCTCACATGCTGTTCGCCTCCCCTCCAGGCTCTATCCCTTCCCTGACCATTTCCACGTCCGGAGTCTCATCTTTCCTGCATGCAGGGAAACCAGGGGCACTCACAGCTGCGGGCCATAGGGCAGGATGGATGCAGGGAGCTGGGTCCGACCCATTTAGTGTTTGCTCCTGGCCCAGCCTGTCCCAGAACCGGAATTGGGAACATCGCTAGGATCCTCTGTGCTGCTCATGGGAGCCTGGAAACTCCTACCTCAGTTTCCCGTCTGTGAAACAAGGCTCATCCCAGGGGAGCAGAAACAAGAGCTCACGACACACTGGGCTCCCTGGGGAGGCCGGAGCAGGCTGTGCCAGGATTGCAACCCCCTCTTTGTACCTCCTCTGCCCCCACCCTGCCCCAACCGTGCCCCCCACACCTCCCACTCACTGTTGCTCTGGGGCTCACACTTGCCCTGCTGCCCCCAGCCCTCCCAGCTCCTCTGTGCCCCCAGGAGCCGTGGCTGCAAAGAGGCGCATGCATCCTGCAGAGCACCCCGTGCACCATCTCCCTGTCTGGAGCACGCCCATGTCCGCGCCTAGAGGGAAATGCTGCACCCCAGCATAAAGGGGGGACTCACGGCACTGGGAACATCTTCTCGGAGATCCCGGAGCTGGCAGCTGGAGGCCAGCAGCAGAAAGCAGGGCAGGAGGAGGCCAGTGAGGTCCATGGCCATCCCTTGTGGTGCCTCGGCCCTTGCAAGGGGAGCTCCGGGGAGCTGAGGTGGAGGCTCGTGCTGAGAAATGCAAATCTCCACACCCAGGCGAGTCCAGGGGCCCAGCAGGATGTGATGCAGGGGCCTGTTTGCTCTGGGATCAAGTGTCAGCTGCGGCTGGGGTGAGATCCTGGACCCACGGAAATCACACGCAAAGTTCTCCTCTCGGCTCCATTCGGGGCCAAGCTCTCACGTCCGAGGTCTGCTGCAGGGAACGGAAGAGACTTCTTCCAAGACACCTCAGAAAGTGGAGGAAAGTCATCCCTGGAGCTTCCCAAGGATGGGCCGGGCAGGTCCGTCTGGGCTGGGGTGGGGACAGTGGGCAAAGCCTGGGACTGGACGCCCTCTTGACTTTGAAGCTGGGATCCTGTCAGCTGGGAGAAGAGGACTGTGGAAGAGGGGGCTGGGGACAGGAGCTTTCCTGCATCTCACAGGGATTGCACTGACCGTGTCTGGGAGAACCGGTGTCCATGCCAGTGTCCCCCTGCACGTAGGCAGGACTGTTTCTGGGCTGAGATGAACGGTGCCCATGGCCCTGGGGGCACGTGTGACCTTCCATCAAAGCAGCTCCAGGCAGAGGTTGCAATACAGGCCTGGGAGGGCTAGGGTGCTGCACGGGGGCTCGGGAAGCACCCACCCCCTTTCTTTAATGGTCACTGACCCCTGCACTAAATGGGTCTTGGTAACAAGCCTGTCATGTCCCTGGGGCTGGTGGCAGCAAAGAGCATGAGGAAGAGGGTGCATGGCACCGGGACGCAGGACCCCCAGCCTGTCTGGGGAGCACGTGTGTGTCCCCCCTGCTTTTACCCAGCTCTGAAGGTAACAACAGAGGATTCAGGGAAACAGGTGCCATCTGCTACCTGGCCGTCCATGCCCTCTCCAGCCATCTCACTTCGCTCTGCAGTGAGCTTTTGCCATGGGGAAATGCCCTATGCAGGGGTGCCCAGAGCCCAGGGCAGCAGGGTTAGGGGTTATCCTTATTATCCTTTAGCCCTGGTGACAAAGAGGGGCAACACGATGGGCTGCCCAGCCCGGGTCTGCGGTGTC
>NW_005842567.1:1055764-1060645 GCF_000455745.1 Alligator sinensis | reverse complement strand
GCGTGCAGCTGCAGCACAGCACATAGGCAGCGAAGAGCACAGACCGGCAGCTAGGAGAGGATCACAGCCCAGTAGCAAGGAGCACAGCCTGGCAGGGGCTGGGGCAAGCGCTGCCTAGCTGGGGTAGGGTGGGCACGGAGTAGAGCCGTAGCTCGTGTGGGGGCCGGCACGCTGCTGGTCCGGGAACCGCTGGTCCAGCGCTCATCCAGCATGTCCCCCTGCTGCTCCAGGAGTGCATGGCGGGTGGAGGGGTGTGCCCCCAGGTCTGCATGGGGCATGGTGGGCTGGGGCCTGGGCTGCACGGGGCTCTTCCTGCCCCACGCAGATCCGTGGGCACGTCACTCCCTGTGGCCTCCTGGACGAGCGGCAGAAGCAGCGGTGGGACCCACTGGACGAGCAGCTTCCGCATAAGTGTTCCTATAAAAAGTGAACTTCTGAGAAACTCTTCCTAAGTAGTTGATAAATTTATCTTGACATTATTCCGTGAGGCAAATGAGCTGCAAGTGACAGGGAATCAGAATATGTTTCATTTGCATTTGGCTGGCAAGGACTGAGCAGGAATAATCAATTCTACCTTCTTCCTCTAGCAGATGTTTTTATTGCCATCTGGAGGGAGGGAGAGAGGGTTGCTGCAATACAAGGCCTTTGAGGGAAGAAATGGGACTCCAGAGGGCTGCTCTCTTTCTTTCAAAGCAAAGGAATCTCATCATTTATCTTGTAAAATATACAATAATTCTGTAGGTTAATTGTTATGCTAAATAACGACCCCTGTTTTTAAGTTTGTTCCAAGATGTGAAGCAGAGAGATTTGTCTGGATTATTGAAACCTCTTCCATTGAAGCTTCAGCAGAAGGCTTTTGAGAATGTATACCTCAGAGTGCAAGAAGGAATGAGAGATCTGGTACTAATTAATATCTAATCACTAGCTATGGGTAAATAAGAGCCATATGATTAAATACTCATTAATGCCAATATGCTGATTGGCATAAAGAAAGAAATAGTCATTCCCTAAAGAAATAGTCATTCTTTAAGGACTACATGTGCTCTGGGGTAATGAATTGGGTAGCAAAAAAAAAAAAATTCTTATGCACCTCCCCAGTTGTTCTCTTGGCCATGCTATAATGTTTAACCTAATGCTGCTATTTTCCATACTGTTCTTCCTATGAATACTTGCTAGTATAGTTATCTAGGTTTACTACTTAAGGGCCAAACAATGAGGCCCCATTGTGCCAAACAGTTTATAAACACAAGGCATGTCTACAAGCGTGCTTTACTGCACAGTAAACTAATTTGCTGCCCAGTATAGTGCCACTGTCTGCATATGCACGGTAATTAGGCTGGTGTCAACTAATTTAGTGTGCCATCAGACAGTGCTATCAGACACAAGTACTACCTGATGGTGGAGTAAATTACTGCTCTTAATTCACATGTCGATGGTGATGTTGGGATTAGTTTACTCTAGCTCAGATTGTGCCAGAGATTATTCAGTTGCATTAATTGCATGTGTAAATGCACCCACACAGTACTAGGTAGTCCCTGTCCCAGTGAATTTGCAGTCTAAATATTTGCGTGCATGTTAATGCCCATGCTATTAGACTCGTATATGGGGTATTTTAAAGCTTCCTTTTAACTCTCACATGTTGATTTTTATGGATAATGCACATAATAAGCGTGTACAAATCTTTCTCTCTGCTTCCTTTGTGGATAGTACTATGCAATAAAGTTAGAACCTAGATCATTTCTGTCTGAGTGGTTCACAATCCACTTAATTTATAACAAGTTTCCAAATTAAGCATATGTTCCTCTGCTGTTTGTTGAGGGTCTGTACAGCCCTGGTTAATTTGCAAACTGTCACCTTCACTGAGGTGAAGGGGCCCTGTGAGGCACCTCAGAGTCTACCTTCACAAATTATATTAATTGGCATCCTTGTTGTGTAGATTAGAAACCAAAAAACAGTGACCCTAAAATATTCTTTCATCTCCAAAGGAAGTTTCTATGAATTAGAGTTGAAGTACTCTGTGGATTGGCAGCCTGTGTTGCAGGTACTAACCTATCATAGGTATAACTGCAATATAATGTATATAATTCCTACAGCTCTTTTTAAGAGAGAAAAGATATAAGTAGAAAGGATATTTTTCCCACTCTATTTTCCCAGTCCCTAGGGAGTGTGCCCATGAATGCTGCATTTTGTGCAATATAAAATCGAAAGGCTTACATTTTAATAAGGAAAATAGTATTTTCAGTATTGTCAGTGAGAACTTTGGAAAGCCCCACCTTTGCTTTTATAAAATGTCACGTTTGGTAGATAACTAAAGAAAAGGAAAAACTGCATTCATACTATAGGATGCCTGCAATTCCATTTTTCTCTCATAATAGTATCTTTCATTTTGTCCTTTTTCTTTCCTCTGTCTTTATGACTTCTTACTTTTCTGGAAGATTTATTCACATTTTATTTATTACCACCCTCATGGTCTTCTTATCATAATCACTAGCCTTACAAATGCAGAGAGGATGGATTGGCTATCACTGCCTCAGTAAGCAACAAGGTTGCAGTTGGATTGCTAAAAGGTCCATTCCCTTTCCCACCTGCATCTCAGAAGCTCAGCAAGCTAACCCCAATACCCTGATATAAAGGGTTTTTTTACTTTAAATAGTTTAAGCTCATGTATCAGTACAGATATTTGTTCTTGTTTAACATTTTTAACTATTTTTCATTATTATGAAGGCACAGGCAAATGATGATGATGATCTTCTGGACAAGGAATGTAATAGAAAAGCTGTTCTGTTGACGCTGATAACTATGGTTTTATGCTGCAGTCCTGTGTGTGAAAAGCAGGCTTTGTTTGCTATTTGCCAGTCTGTAAAAGAGAATGGATTAGAAGCTCAGCTCATTAAAAAGGCAAGTAATATATGGGAAAAGTTCATTTAGGCTATACATTTAGGCTATGAAAGTAAAGCAAAGATGTTGATATTGGAAAAATTCTTCTCTCAGTAAAGAACTAGGGTGGTTACTCTACAGCAGGGGGTTTCAGCCTTTTTTAACAAGTGACCCCTTCTGTCTTAAAGTTCCAGCTCATGTACTCCTTTATTTTTCTTGTTTTTAAGGGGGGGGGAGGGGGGCATGCAGATTGAGGACCCATGGTGAGGGAGGGAGTGGGGCAGGGGCAGGTGCTTCTGCTGGGGAGGGACAGGGTGTGGGACAGAGCCGTGAGCAGCTTGTCTTGGGGGAGGGGGCGGCTCCTGCTGCTGTGCACACCATGGGAGGGCATGGAGCTGGTGTGCCCCCAGACCTGCACACAAGGGGTGGGTGGGTTGCCACTGCAGGCTGGGGTGCTGGGGTCTTGCCAGCAGGGGGTTGTGCCAGGCTGCGCTTGGGGCAGGTGGTGGCAACACTTGGGTTGGGGGGGGCTACAGCGAATTCTGGGGTGGCTGCAGTCCCCCCTGTAGCCCTGCTCCTGTAGGCCCCCATGGTGAGGAAAGGAGTGGGGCTGGAGCAAGGGTAGGCACTGCCCAGCCAGGGTGGAGTGCAGGACAGAGCCGTGAGTGGCTTATCCGGACGGGGAGGGAGGGGGCAGCTCCCGCCACTGCACACACCCCAGGAGGTCATGGGGGGTGCGTCACCGTGGATCTGTGCGTGGGGTGCGGGCGGGCTGAGGCTGGAGCTATGCTGGGCTGTTCCCGGTGGGGGCTGCGCTCGGGCCAGGCAGAGGTGGTGCTGGGAGGGGCTATAGCCACCCCAGAATTTGCTCTAGCCACCCCTAATCACACTTCCCAGAGCAGCCCAGCCCAATACCCCTGCCGGGAACAGCCTGGCCCCAGCCCACATGGCCCCGCCCCGCGTGCAGGTCTGGGGGCACAAGCCCTCCATGCCCTCTTGGGGTGCGTGTAGCAGCAGGAGCCACCCCCCACACAGCTCAGTCCCTTGCCCTGGCTGGGCAGCCCCTGCCCCACTCCCTCCCCCCACAACAACTTGCCAGCCAGACCAGGCTGTGCTCCTGGCCGCCTGAGTGGTACACTGCATCTGCGAGCATGCACGCGGAGTTCTGTGTACCCCCTACGACTCTTTTAAATACCCCTAGGGGTGTGCATACCCCTGGTTGACAACCACTGCTCTACAGAATTCAGAAAAGTGGGCAGATAGTATCAGCTGCAATTAAAGTTTTCGTTCCTCTTTACATAAATCAAGATAATCTATATCGGGGTGGGCAATTATTGCAGCTGGACGTCTAGTTAATGAGTTTTGATGAGCTGTCAGGGGCCGCAAGGGTAGCCCTGCCCCTTGACAGGTGCTCCATCCCCTGGTTCCAGTCTTGGGACTGGAAGTCCTGCCCCCTAATCCCTGAACATTGCCACTAGAAGTCCCTCGCCTTGCCCCCAGAAGTACTCCTTTTGGGAGGGGGATTGCCATCTTAGAACCAGAAGAAAACCAAATCATATGCTAAAAATCAAACATCTACTATAACATATTTTAATTTTATTTAAAAAAATATTTTTGTCCTGATTTACGTGTGCTTACATAGTGTGTATATAGAGGTGACTGCATAATAGCTCAAAAATTACCATATCTTCTCGTATATAGTCTGCAGGTTATACAAGTTTTTACATTCAAAACAGATGGGTGCGGGCTATACAAGGGTGTGGGCTATGCAGACCCCTTCACGCCCAGCGGCGCCTCCCTGCTGAGCATGGGTGGGCCGGGCTGTGCTGCTGCTGCGGGAGCCGGTGCAGGCGGGCTGGGGGGCCACGGCGGGGCCTTGCCCTCCATCTCCTTCTTGCCCAGGGGCGTTGCCACCACCTGCTGGGGCATGTTGTGGACACCGGCTGAGACCAACGCGCTGATCGCTGTGTGGGGCAACAAGCGGCTGGGTTACAAGCGGTCGTT
>NW_005842567.1:1054274-1055733 GCF_000455745.1 Alligator sinensis | reverse complement strand
GTACTGACACTATCAGGTGCGGAGAATACATGGGTGCGGCCTATACACAGACTATTTTCCGAAAATACAGTTTTCCACGGGTTGTATCTGTGTGCAGGCTAAATGCACAAATAGTGCATGCTAAATGCACGATAGTCTTACTCTTGTATATTGTGTGTGGTGGGGTGTGTGTTAGGTGGGTGGGGGTGTGGTTATGTTGGGGGGAGGGTGTGAGCCCCCGTGGCGCACAGCCCCTGCTGCGGTTGGCAGCAGCAGGCCCTCAGGGCACTCGTGGTCTGTGTAGGCAGAGCCCCCTGGTGGTGCATGGCTCCAGTCACTTCTGGATGCTGCACATGGTGGCAAGCTGCTCCAGACTGGCCTGCCTCCATTGCATGGGGCTCCCCACAGCTCACGTTTAGCTCCTGGGACCCAGTCAGAGTTATGGCGGGAGGGAGGACCCACATAATGAAGCCAGCGGCCTGGCCCTGTTCCTTGTTGCCACGTGCAGTTCTCAGCACTCTGACAGGGAGCAGGACCAACCCGGCCTGCCTCCATCATGCAGGGTTCACCATCGCTTCCAGTAGAGTCCCAGGAGCTGCATGTGGTAGCAGGGCAGCAGTGAAGGCCGCCAGCTCCATCACATGGGGCTTCCCCCTGGTGGCGCATGATTCCCAGGAGCGGCACATGAGCCTTGGGGAGCCCCGTGCGATGGAGCCAGGCTGACCTGGATTCCATGCTCCCGCTGCCCCACTGGGCGCAGACCACGGGATCCATGCTCCCACCCAGCTGCAGCTTATTCCTGCTCGCCGGCACTTCCGTACCTGCTGCCCAGAGTGCTGCAGCAGAGACATGAGGAGGAGCCTCTGGATGCCAGGTGAGCCAAGCAGTTCCCCTGGAAGCAGCCATGCGTGAAAGCTGTGTGCTGGCCTGGGCTGGGGCCGGGGCCAGGAGCGAAGTGCACTGCCTCAGTGGAAGTGGTTGGGGCTTGGACCCCATGCAGACACAGCAGGGGCAGCCGTGTGCTGGACAGAATACACTTAATTGGTGGGTACCTGCTCACAGGCTGGATGAAATCGCCTGGCGGCCTGGATGCAGTCCACAGGCTGCATTTTGCCCACCCCGATTTATATATATTTAGATTATTGCTTATCATTCTGGTCAGTTTTATCTCATTGTTTTTTTGTGCTCTTCCATCCATCTATATCCATGTGTTGTATTTTGTCTTATTTCTCATCCAAAGAGCATAGTCTTTTAATTTTGTTTATATGGTATCTACCAAGAGGGGATAATGGTACTTCCTGTGATAATACAAGTGATAGCATATATTAAGTGTAAATTGAACTATATAAATACTAATAGATGAGCAAGAAGGCAAAACGAATGAGTTAGGAAGAAGACTTAGAAACAGATTTTTGCTCGGTATCATCTGCTGTGCACATTATCTCATAATCTTACTTATTGCCTAGGTTTTGGAAAGAGT
>NW_005842567.1:1038597-1054243 GCF_000455745.1 Alligator sinensis | reverse complement strand
AAAGAGTGTCTGACATTTTTGGCTATAGAAGTATAGAAGACTTCATGAATTCCCACTTAGACTATCTGGTGCTGGAGTGGCTGAGAATGAAAGATAGTGGGTACACCCTATCTGCTTTTCCTTATGTTCTTCTGAACTACTCTAGCCTGGAGGAGTTCTACAAGTGAGTTGACATGTGAAACATGCTTGCTCAAGTATCGGATATAATGCTGCTTTACGATTTTTCTCTATAGAGATGTATAATTAATTCTAGTCATCTTGTCTCTTGTTGTAACAGTTGAAATGTCATATATACCTGTAACTCGACAGTAATTACAAGTTTGGTTATACAACAGATGAAATGCATCTGTTGTATTGTACTTAAAATTTTAAGGTTTTTTTTTTTTTAATCAGTTGTATTTCAACGAGTTTTGGAAATGTATTTCCTTGCCTGTAGGTCTTGTTATAAAGTTCTGGTTCCACACCTGGTCATTAGAAGTCAATTTGAAGATGTGAAATCCATAGCGAACAGAATTGAAAAAGACTGGAGGAACATTCTTTCAGACTGCTTTCCAAAGATACTTGTAAATATTCTGCCGTATTTTGCCTATCAGAGCAATGGAGACAGTGAAATAGTACAGCAAAGAGAGACAGCTTGTAAAGTTTATGACATGCTTACTGATGAAGACTGCTTAGGCAAACAGGTATCTGATTTTTATTTTCTTTATTTCTATTTTATTCTGCATTCAACAAGGACTCTGATTATTCATGAGAAATAATAACACAGACTATATACAAAGTTCTGCCAAATACAAAAGCTGTGGTGACATATATCAACATATGGGTGACATATAGTACAGTTGAAAGGAAAACATTAAGTAAGAATTCAGATGTTTTAGGTCTTCAGTTGTGACTGTGTTTTATAATAAAGTCACAGGTTAGTATTTTGAATCTTTCAATTGAGTTCAACTGTGCCATCTCAAAGTCACGCTGTTTACTTGAAATATGATGTGTTTCAAAATATGAATGATATAATAATTCTCAGTAATTATGATTTATGATTTTCCCCAGCCAGAATTATTTCTGCAAGTCACATTTTCCTATTTTAAAAATATTTAATTTCTTTTCCTCATTGTACTCTTGCTCGGTACCCGAAAAGATGCTGATTATTAATGGGTAAATAGTGACATTTGACTTTACAAAATTCTGCCAAATACAGAAAACAACCCCTCTCTTTTCACCTTCCCCGTCTCCAAATAGTAATAATAAAAGGTTGTAATTACAACAGGTAAAACAATTCCAGGCAGATTTGTGGTTTTGAAGTGTAATTTGGACCTTTCAAAGGATAGAAAGGAATCCTAGGAAGAAAAAGAAGTTACCGTATTTACTCAAATACAAGATGAGGTTTTTCCCCCCAGTTGGCTGAGGGGAAAAAAGCCCTTCATCTTATTATCATATACAAGGGACTCTCACTAAATTTATTGTCTGTCATTAAACTGCTGCCAAAAGCAGCCTGTGCTCAGCATTGGAAACCAACTATGAAGATTAAATGCAGACAAAACTGAGCATATCTATAAAACACATGGCCCACACTGGGCAATCATGCTGATGGGACCCTACCACAAGGTAAGGTTAGTACAGCCTACCTGAATAAGACGTACGGCAGTGCATATTAAGTGCAGTCCTGCTCACTGCCAACTGTTTTTCAAGTCATGGTGAGTCACTACATTGCATACATTTTGATTTCCTTTCTTTCCCACTTCCAGTGATTCTTGTTACTTCATGAGCCTTAAATGCATAGCAAACACCACAAAATGAGGGGCCCAGACAGTTCACACAGAACACACAGAAGCCCTCTGTCACTGCTCCTCTCAGCCTGTTGCATATGAGCCGTATGGCCCCACCCTCCATGAGGTGAAGCCAGACCAGGTTGCCCTGCACCTTATCTGCATATAAGTTTTTGGAGCATCCCAGGACTCATGACAAGAACACCCAGTTCCAGTCATGTGTGGGCTAATTAGCACATGGACCCTTTGTTGGGGGGTATCTGCAGTGCTGAGTTGTGGGGTCACCGTGGCTTGAAATGCTGTTGACTCTGGTGGGGCTCAGCCCAATGAACTGTGCGATAAATCGTGATCCTTTGGCTTTGGACTAATACCAGACCTAGTTTGTACTATAAGTAGGTGCCAAACTGTTGCTCAAAAGTGTATTTATAGAGCATCTCTGCTAAAACTTGCAGCAGTTTCAAAAATAAGGTAACATGCATCAATTCTGGATGAACTAAGTGTGTGGGTACTATATGCACATTGCTACAGCTGTGTTTAACTTCAAGGTTATTGTTTTCAAATGTGCTCCTCACTTCCATGTGCTCAGGGAGAGCAGGGTCTGACCATAAGAAGATAGGAAAGGGGCTGCCAGGGGAAAAAGTTGGGGGCAGGGGAGAGGGGGAAAGCAGAGAGCAAAAGAGCTGCCTGACTCTCCAGATTTATTTTCCCTGCTATGACAGTGAGGAGAACAAATTCAAGGCAAACTTCCAAAAATTAGTTTCTTTACCTGGAAGATTATAACTAATTTATAATTTTTTCATAAACAGAATCTAATTATTGGGGGAGGTCATCTTGTAATCAGGGTTATCTTCTATTTGAGTAAAAATAGTAATTTAAAAATCGAAATTAAGATTTTTCAAAGTTAGGTTATTTCTGAGTTAAAGCTGTGCTATTAAAACACTAACTGCACCCATTTTTGTCTTCTAGCAAATTGACAATTTGTCTCACAGTAACTTTCCAGAGATTGTGCTAGAGCTGTTGATGACCTTACATGAGCCAGCCAACACTGAGGCAGGAGAAGGATCTCACTTAAGTAAATTTACAGGGTATGTAGACACAGAATTTTAGAGCATTGTGCTAGATGAGGGGTGTATGCATTTCTTCTTTCCACTTCTGAAGTGGAGGAGTGAGAGATGTTACACAAATGAGTAATACAACATGTTTTAATACTTCATATCATGCCTGTGTACTAGTTCTGTTGGTTTCTATTCAATTGCTAGTGAGGCTGTAAAACTGCAGAATGTTGCTGTTTCTTTGTTCCTTGTGGCTAGAAGTGGGGGAGTTCTTTGGGTTTGTCTCCTACAGTCTTAATTGATTTTTTGGGTTACTGTTCAGCTTCTTTAATATTAGTCCTGTAGAGGTTCTTTAAACTTCTGTTTGTTGATTTACTGAAAGTATAACTGATTCTCCAGTTACTGGCAGGGGTCACTAGTGTTCTCATATTTTTTTTTGACAGTGCAGTTACTGTTGCCTAAGAAGGATGAAATCGCATCTGCTTTGCAACATTTTCAGTATTTTTAATGAATCCAAAATCATGATACCTGAATATATTTTTGGAAGTTTTATTGTTATATTCTTTTAAATCATTCAGGGACCTGGACCCTGCTCCTAATCCTCCTCATTTTCCATCTTATGTGATCAAGGCAACCTTGGATTATATTAGCAGTTGTCATAAAGCCAAGTTAAAAAGTCTTGTAGCTGTTCTTTCTAAAAATCCTGTAAGTATATGATTTTGCAGTTTTTTGATTGTTAACATTTCCTTTTTAAGTATATTGTGTTTTACTTGTATGTTTTCACTATGTGTAAACCAGAAAACATACTCTCAGTTGTACAATTAGAGGGTGTAGCTGTGCTATTTTAGCGTTAAAAGGAGGAAGCATATGTAAAATATGGAAAAGAGAAAAAAGTCTCAGTTAAAAATGAATCAAGTTGTGGGAGATTTACTTAGAGTAAATAAAATTTAATCCATTAGAATGGCAGTACTCCTGTCAATACTTTTTAAACAAAGCAGAACACAGACATGCATGTTGTAAATATTCAGTAGTAAAAATAGTAATATTTGTTTCCTCTGCTGGTAATGTGGACTTCCACTCTCTCCTGGCTTAGGCTTTTTTTAGGGGCCCCGTGGGTCAGATGGAATGGCCTGGTGGGCCGCATCTGGCACACGGACCGCATTTTGCCCACCCCTGCTTTGCAGAAATGTTTGGCTGTTATCATCTATGTTGCCTCTCTGTGGTGGAAAAAAGTTGTTTAAAAAATATTAGGGGTGGAGGGAGTATGATCTAGTCTATACCTCCACTCCTTGTAGAATTTATTTCTATGGTCTGTTATTTAAGCCCCCTCTACATGTTACAGGTGTTGCACAGTTAACTGGTTAATTGCACAACTGCCTTAAGACCATATACAACAGGGGCGGGCAATTATTTTGGGTGGAGGGCCACTTATTGAGTTTTGGCAAGCCATCAAGGGCCTCATGACAGGCAGCCAGGGGCAGATAAATATTAATTTTCTAAATTTCTTAGGGGTCCCGCAGGCCAGATGGAATGGCCTGGTGGGCTGCATCTGGCCCGCGGGCCGCATTTTGCCAACCCCTGAGCTACAAGTACAAAGTAGCTATCACAGGATAAAAAGCTCCAATCAGCTATAAAGTTAGACCTCAAAGATGTGTACTAACTTTATAGCTAATTGCTATTGAGCTTTAATTTGCACATGTAGCAGGGTCTCCCCTGTGGCTTGGAGCCCCATCAGCTGACAGGGCTCCCAGTCGCAGGGGTGCAGTCTGCCAAGTGTGAAACCCCTGGGCCCTGGGGATTGCAGCAGCTGCAGTCCCTAGGACTCAGGGATGTATGAAACCCCCAGGACCTAGAGATTGAGGCAGGCATGATCCTTAGGGCTCAGGGATGCTTGAAACCCCTGGGTCCCGGGGATCAAAGCAGGCACAACCCCTAGGGCTTAAAGATTCATGAAACTCCTGGGGACTCTGGCAGGTGCAATCCCTAGGGCTTGGGGGTGTGCCTGCCTTGATCCCCAGGGCCTGGGGGTTTCACACATCATGCAGTCCTCATTGCCACAATCCCTCAGCCCTGGGGATGCATGGCGCATCCCTGTCCAGGAGCTCCTCAACTTGGATTGGGCTTCCCCTGCACTAGCAATACAGTGCATGTGTGACACAGCAGGAGGTGCAACTGTGTGGGTTTCACTTTTGATTCCATCATAGATTCATAGGTTGTAAGGCCGGAAGGGACCCTGGAAGATCATCAGGTCCAGTCCCCTGCACTAAGCAGGAAAGATAACTGGGGGTCAGGTGACCCCAGCAAGGTGACTGTCTAGTCTCCTCTTAAAGATTTCCAGGGTAGGTGATTGCACCACCTCTGGAGGGAGCTTATTCCACAGTCTGGACACCCTGACTGTGAAGAAGTTTTTCCTTCTGTTGAGCCTGAATCAATCTTCCAAGAGTTTGTGGCCATTACTCCTGGTTTTCCCCTTGGGTGCCCTGGTGAACAGTTGCTTACCAAATCCTTGATATTCTCCCCTGGTGTAGTGGTAAGCTGCTATCAGGTCCCCTCTCAGCTGCCTTTTCCTCAAGCTGAAGAGTCCCAGGTCCCTCAGCCTTTCCTCGTATGGCTTGCCTTTTAAGACTCTGATCATATGGGTGGCTCTTCTTTGGACTCTCTTAAGCTTGTCCACATCCTTGTTAAAGTGCGGTGCCCAGACCTGGACTCAGTACTCCAGCTGTGGTTTCACCAGTGCTGAGTAGAGTGGAAGAATCATCTCCTTGGTTTTGCTGGAGATGCATCGATTGATGCATGCCAGAGTATTATTTGCCCTACTGGCTACAGCATCGCCCTGCCAGCTCATATTCATACTGTGATCTATTATTACTCCCAGGTCCCTTTCAATCATGGTGCTAGTCATTTTGGTGCTGCCAAGCCTGTAGGTATGTTGGGGCTTGCTCATCCCAAGGTGGAGCACTTTACATTTGTCAACGTTGAACTTCATCAGGCTCTGATCCACCCAGCTTGCTAGCCTGTCTAGGTCTGCCTGTAACTGTAACCTATTTTCAAGCATAACCACACTTCCCCATAACTTGGTGTCATCCGTGACACCTTTACCTGCACATGTGGAGGGGGCCTTGGTGCCCAAAATAAACACGCCTTTGTACATAACTAAGAAAAAAGGTTGGGTGTTTAGGTTCTTTCTTGAAGTGAAATAACTTTTGCTATTTTGATCTGAGAAACTGCTTTTCACTTGATGTTTTTGTTAATTTTTAGGATTCGTTCCAGAAAATCCTACTAGCCATATGCAAACAGGCAACTGATACAAACAATATTTACAAAAAACACAGAGTTCTTATTATTTATCACTTGTTTGTTAATTTGTTACTTAAAGAGATAAAAGATGGCTTAGGAGGAGCTTGGGCCTTTGTTCTTCGTGATGTAATTTATACCCTGATTCACCACATCACCAACAGGTAAATCCCATGATTGTCTTCTCTTCCTTATGTTTTTACTTCCTATTATCTTCACATTTCAATCCTGGCTGGCAATTGCATTGTATGTGTAGGAACTGTTCAAAAGCTGACACTAGTGACACATCAAAGATTGATTATTGGTTATATTATGAATTATAGCCTTGTTCTGTTGTCTGAAAACTACAGAAAATTTACTGAACTTGGGTGGGCATCTTGCAAATTACCTTTCCTTGATACTTTGTTAGTTCACATTTTAATAAATATTGGCTATATTAGTCACAGTAACTTAAGAACTAAAATTTGCTACTTGATATCAAAAGATAACCAGAATTATGCAGACATCTTCATTGTAAAAACATAATATTTTGGTAAATCTCTTTTATATCCTTTCTTTGTACAGCTTCTAATTTTGGTACTCAGGGGAATATGATTGATTTTGCAATGTTGTCTACTAATTATAACAAGGACTTAGGCTATTTCAACTTAAATTACTCATTCTTTCATAAGCCTTAACTGTCTATCCTGAATCAAACTGTAGTTTTATAATCATGTCTGTGAATTCTCTCCCCTGATCCTGCTACTTGTTTTTCTTTCCAGAGCATCCTTTGTGTTATGTCATTTGTGTTGGCTTCTGTTCTGGCCTCTTTCCTACAGTTCCCAACTTCTTTAGATCACATGTTTTCCGTTTTTTTAAACCCCAGGCTTTATCTCTACTTCAACACTTCCAGCTGCCTTGTGACCGACAACTTTCTTCGCTATGTATTAATTCTACTTGTCTAACATCTTCCTTTCTGCTCCCTGAGTAAGCTGCTCCTTTACTGTCTGCCATGTGCTCCCTGCCTTATCTGAAGCTCTGCTTTCTGGTTCCTGCCCTATCTGCCCCTGTCCTATGTGTCCCCTCCCTAATCTGCCACATACTGTGCACACAGACTGACTGTGCCACTTGTGCTGGTTGGCAAATCCTGTCCAAGAGTCTAGTTCTGAGGCAACAAGTAGATATTGGGGCAGATTCCATGGCAATAAAACACTGGAGCTGTCACTGCAGCACTATCACTGGGGCAGAAATGTGGAATGTAAGCAGTGGAAGCCTGTATTTTTCACTACAGACAATCCATCATTAAACTGTAATCATAAGGGAATAATTTAACTTCTATAAAAAAGCAAACATTTGAGGTTTGGTACCACTAAATCTTGTGGGCAAATTCCTTCTGGGAATTGGGTTAACAGTTTTAAGATATCAAGCAATGCCTCCTATAACTTGTTTATATATTCACCTTCCTCCTATTTCTTCTTACAATAAGATAAAGCTAGTACTTTGAGTAGAGATGCTTGTTTTTAATTTCATTCCTCAATTGTGTTTTGTTTCTGTAACAGACCCATTGCTGTCAGGGATGTATCCATGCGCAGCTTTTCACTCTGTTGTGACCTTCTAAACCGTGTCTGCCATGCAGCAGTCACGTATTGTAAGGATGCCCTAGAGAGTCATCTTCATGTTATTGTAGGCACGCTAATTCCCCTTGTTGGTGACCAACCTGAGATTCAGGAACAGGTAGATTTTCATAAGATGCATTTGTTGTTTTCCTTTATTATTTGTAGGATCGTTTTTGTAATTTTATTAACTATCTACATTTTTATAATTAATAATTCTATATAATAATTAGGGGTGTACCAGTATATTGCTTGGCTATTGGATTGGCACTGATAAAAGGAGAAATGGCATTATTGGCTTTTTTGGTTGTTGTAGCCAGTAATTATGGCCATGTGCGCAGAGCACCCTGGCAAGTGTAGTCTGGTCCCTGTGGCCCGGCCCAAGCATGCGGCAGACTATATGTCCTGACAAGCAGCAGGGAGCTGACACAGGGTGCTGTGCTCAGCAACAAAGGGACTGTTACCAGCTCCTCCTGGTATTGCCGCTGCCATGGAACAGTGCATGCACAGCAGGGGCCTGTGTAAGGGCTGCTGCAGCGACATTGGGCTGCGTGCAGGTGGAGTAAGGCACCATGCAAGGGACGTTCCATTCCACCAGGCACAGGATGCATTTGGAAAAGTGGCTTCTCCCCGGCGGCTGCACGAGCTCAGCTGCGCGGGGCCCACCAGTGCTGAGGCAGTGGTGTGTTCTGGGGCTCCAAACGCACCCAGTGCTGTTGTCCTCACAAGGGTTCACCTCACTCAGGACAGCAGCACAGGCTGCACGTAGAGTGGGGCTGCAGACTGGAGCCATATGCAGGTAGGAGCCCTGGGCAAAGGGTGTGACGTGTGGGAATAAGGCAGTCACTGCTTTCCTCATCAAGGGCCAGAGCAGGCAGGGTGTGCGTGTGAGAGAGAGAGAGAGAAATACAAAACTAACAAAACAAAAAATGGTTTATTTATGTCAGTAGTTTAAAATGCCTTGCAATATTACTAAACATCGGTTAACCAATATGGTTGGTTTATCATTTGACTATCAGTATCGGTCAAAAAAATCTTAATCAGTGCATCCCTAGTAATAACCCATATTAAAGTTTAATCCCTTTGTATTATTTAACAATGAGATTTGTTGTTAAGGAAAGTGTAAGTTTTAATAAATTCCTATTTTTTCAACTTTTTTCTTTAAGCCCCATATGGGGCTCCTTGTGGCTCGCACTAAGAGCCATGGAACCCGTGATTAATGCGCCATAGAAAGCCTTGTCAGTCTCCTGGATCTTGAAGCCTTGTCAGCTTCTCCAACTCAACAGCACCAATAGATATCCGTGCCAAAAAGAGACTCTGTGGGCTCCTATATACATGCAAGGAGGCTGCTTCGATGTGCTATAATTACAGCACATCGGAGCAGACTCATTTAATGGAGTCTGCTGGAGTGTGATAATTACTGCACTCCAGCAGACTCTGGCATCTTGTGCATCAGCGGCCCCGTGCTGAAAAATTAGGCAGGTATGGGGGTTGGGGGAGAGTGCTTTAAACTAAAGCTCGTTCAACGAGCTTTAGTTCAAAGCACCCCCACTACCATTTTTCAGCACAGGGACACAGCCTTTCATCTTACTGACGGCCTAGGACCTGCAGCTTTGTTGGCATTACATGCCTCAGCACTAGACTGACTGCATGACCCCTCAATGTTGTATGCTTGCTTTTATCCACTTCAGTATCATATAACAATAGTCGTGGTTTTGAGCATTCGCTCATCTACTCTTCCAGAGTTTCTTGCTACCCTTCTCAATCTGAAATAGTATTTGCAGGCATGTAGGTCATTCAGCTACATCTACCCTAACAAATCCTACCAGCTAGAATTTCCTGCAGCCTTCTTCTAACCATTTGTCCCAACAGTGTGAGGACATGTCTCAAATTATCTTGCCCACAGATATAGGTGGTCTTACATCTTGGTCCTACAATTGGAATCTTCTCCCTGAGTGAAGTAGGGAGTTGCCCCTTACACGCGACAGTTAGACAATTTCATAGGATTCCAAGGCCTTTTGAAATGGTATTTGCTCTTCATGATCCCATCGATGCAGATATCCTCATCTCCAACTCTAGAGGGAAAGTGGCATTGTCCTTAAATAAGACAATAGTAGATTATACTAAAATAGTTTGACAGGATCCAAATACAATAGATACCATCTCCTAGGAGGTGGACAAGCAATATCAGGTCCCTCCAAGCAGGAGAAAATAATTCTGGACCCATAGTGTGCCACTGTCTCTGGTGGATTTTGCAGCAAATGGGAAATCTGCTAAAAGAGACCCACAGCAATGCACGAGGAGCCAAAAAGTTTGGTCCAAATGTGCTCAAGCTTAACAAGCAACAACTTTTCATTGTTTGTTTGTTTCTTTTTTTGTGATATCTTTTATTCACCAATGGCATACTTGAGAAGAAACTTGACAAGCTTTCAGGCACAAAGAATCTTTCATTAAGCAACTGAAGAAGGATGCTTTGTGCCTGAAAGCTTGTTGGACTTTTCCTCCAGCTATACAGTTGGGCCAATAAAAGATATGACCAGCTGCTTCCCTTTGCCTCCCCTGCTCCAAAAAAGATATTATTTTGCATCTTGTGCATTTCCTGGACCATCATGGCTACAACATTCCAATTCTATTTCCAGCTTGGGTTCATGAAAGGCAATCGTTTTTGGAAAGAAGCATAGGGGGCAGTGGTGAGAGAGCTTCTTACATCTTGATTTAAAAGTTTATTAACAAAAACAATTTATTAATACTAATAAATACTCCTTTTTTCAGAGTATGCCAGTGAATATGCCAGCATCTCTAAACTTTTTATAATGTCTAGTAATGTAAAACATGATTCATGTGTTTTGCTTTTATGCAATTGTCAGTTTCATTGCGTTTGGTATATATAGGGAAATGGATAAAATATTGTGGATCATTTTTTCCATTTAAGCTGTTTATTATTTTATATTCAGGTCCTAGATTTGTTGAAGTACCTAGTGATAGATAACAAGGATAATGAAAACCTGTACCAAACAATCAAGCATCTAGATCCTTTTCCTGAGCATCCAGTTTTTAAAGATTTGTGCACTACTCAACAAAAGATCAAATATAGTAAAGGACCATATTCACTTTTGGAGGTAATGAGTTACAGTTCTACATGGCATAAACTAATTGCTTGTAAGAGAGACCTTGCAAATGAAATAAACTGGTGACCAGTGAACAGAAGTCCATTTGTAGGATATGGCTGATCCCCAAACAAATGATATTCCAGTTGTAGCCCTCTGTGCCCCAGTATGAAAATGTACTATGTGAGATGTAATGGAGAGATTTCCTCTGAAATTAGACACATATTGGCTGTGCTTATCTCTGGTTTCAGGATGTGATCCATTTGTGTGCATCTTCACTATAAGATATGCACATCTTTTGGCATTCATGTTGTGAAACATTTGAGTACCACTTCACTTTAAAATCTGACGTGTTGCAAAGTAAACTTATTACAAAAATGTTGTTTTTCAGGAAATTAACCATTTCCTGTCAGTAAGCGTCTGTGACTCGCTGCCATTGACAAGACTTGAAGGATTACGTGACTTACGCAAACAGCTGGAACAACATAAAGATCGGATGAGGGACCTTATAAAAGACTTCCAAGGTATAGACTTCTGAGAGCGTGTTTTGGTTCTTGTTCTGCATACCATTTGTTTCCTCAGTTCAGTAAAACAGTCTGCTGGCATTTCATACACAGAGCAGATTGCTTTGTATTGCAAAACGTGATCAACTGTGATTTTTTTCTGGCTGGGTATAATATAAGCAATATACAGTAAGTATTTTCATGCAGATGATATATAGCAACATCTTTTGGAGGGGTATATATGTGTGAGAGAGAGAGAGAGAGAAAGAAATAGGTTGTTTTCACTGTTGGATGTATTTACAGCCTTAGCTTTATGTTAATGATGTTTCTTACATATGTGTTTCTCTAATGCTTTATATATTACCAACAAAACTTACTTTAAAGAACACAATACTTCAAAGTGAATCATGCAGAAGTTAAAAATGCTAGAAGGTAAGGCATCCTGAATCTTAACAAAGAGAAAGAGTTGGTGAGATGTTCTAGACCTCCCTTCTCCCGCAGCTCCCAGTCTTATGTCACAACTAGACCCAGTTATTTTTTCTTCCTCATTCCTCACCCAGTCTCCCCAAACTTCCTGTCCAGTCTAACACCTTTTCCTTCCTCCATGTGCACCTTTTGTGTACTTTTGGATGCACCTTCCTCCTCCTCATTGAGAGATTGGCTTCCTGCTCTCAATTCCAATGCCTGGCCCCAATCATGGCCTGGAACTGCAATTACAGGGGAGGGTGGCTTTGCCCCTGTAATAATTAGAGCATTGTCAGTTACTAGAAGTGCATGCATCATCCAGCTGCATGTTGAAGTTGTTAAGGGAACAGTGCATATGCACTCTGGTCAGCAGCAAGAGCTGTGTGTGAGGGGCTTGTGCATGCCTAGAGAGGACGAGATATTAAAAAATTGTTATCTACTAAATCCAGTAGGCGTCTACTAAGTATGAACTGCAGAATTCAAAGGGTTGTAACAGGACATAGATGGCTAGATCCAAGAAACTTCAAATAGTAACACAAAGTATTCCAGTAGCTTAAGATGTAGGCCATGAATTTTTAGGCTGAAAGAAACTTCTTTATAACTTGACCAGATCTGGCTTTTCACAAGGAAGATAAAAGACGTGTCTCTGACATTAAGGCCAGCTCCCCATGATAAATGTAAAGCACCTGCTTCAAAGCAGGCAACAGTAGAAATGCTAAAAGAAAATACTGCAAAAATGTTTATATGGGCAAAAACTATATGTATTTTTCACAGGTGTCACTCTTAGAATCAGGTGAACTAGTCTGGCTGAAATATTCCTACCTACCTACCCCTCCCCCCTAAAATAGCTACCAGGAATATAACATTTCAGCCCAAGCAGTTTACAGTGTGGCAAAGTTATAGGCAACTGAAAAAGGTTGAATAAAGAAAAATGTTAAATGACATTGATAAAAGGCAGTGTTACTTGCTTCAGTTGCAGTGGGTTGATACATTTTATTATAGGTATTGCAAAATATTAATATTTCTTAAGAAATTGATTGTTTTTTTAGGTTCTGTAATCTCAGTATACAAGACCTGTCAACTTGTGATCTGGTTAGTACAGATATCACATTTTGCAATCTTTGAGGCCAAGCCATTTTTGAGATAACAGTGTGTAAGAAAAATATTAGAACAAGTTTTAAAATCTTGTAAAATAAGGATGGCTTGTCTATTTAACCTCAGGCATTAAAAGAAAAATCTTTAGTTTAAAGTGAGGGCTATGAAATTATAGGCTGAAGGGATCATTTTTGAGACTTACAGGGGTTTAGGTTTAGAATGAACCAATTTACCAGCTTAATTGTTGTCACTGGGGCAACCATTTATTATTTATTTGTGTTACATGAAAGCTTAAGCTGGATTCTCCGTTGTACTAAGCAATGTGTCATTCCGTAGTAGTTTGTACCACATATCCTGGCTATAGCATTTTAAAATGCTGGCTATAGTTTTTCAAAGATTAATTGATGTGGCATGTGATTTGAAATATTAATCAACTTTTTTGTATTTTGCTAAAAATATAGACTGAACATTTTGGCAGTGTATGTTCATAAACAATTTTTATAAATTAATAGTGATTTTTTATTTTTATTTTTTTGAACTTCAAGGGCATGCTTGCCTTCATCTCTTTCTAAGAGCTCTTTAGCACATGTTAATAACCTACTTCTGTCTTCACAGTGCTGTTGTTTCCTTGCTTTACCTGTGGCAAGTTAAAAGGTGTTTTTGATGTTTTGGGCATTATGCCTGAAGTTGTGTGTGGCGGTCATTCCTGAGATTTTTAAGAACAGGATAAGCTAGTGCTTACGTAGGATGACTTAGATACTGCTTTATCAGAGGAGTTGGACTAAATGATGGTCTCAGATCCCTTCCAGCCCTACTTATTTATGATTTGAGTTTTTCTCAAGAAAGAAGTAATTGAAAGATGTTTTCTGCCTTAAAAGTCAACATTTTCACAAATAATATATATTTTAAAATGCCTCTCTTTGCTTAATATTATATTTCCTCCTTTACATCCTTAGGAGCTTTAAGGACCATGTTTTTTAAAAATCTTTACATAACTAATAGAAGGAGCTGGAAAAATTATGGAAGTGAGCAGCGACAAGTGCTTGAATTATTGTCAGTTTTCAGTGTTTTATGTCTAGTCCATCTTTCTGCACCTGGCCATGAATTTCAGCATGCTGACTATAATTGGATAAATTCTTTTTCATTTTTTCTCTGGCTGAGTTATTCTTGGTTCAGTTCAAAATCATAAACACTATTTAAAAAATTAAAAGTCTAAAAAAATCTTATTTGAGAGGAGGGTGTCCCAAATAAAGGCAAATTGGCTGGTAGCATACAGTAATAAATATGAGAAAACATAAGGACCTTGGCTATAGTTTCTGGCAGTAAAACGGGCAGTCTATTTGTTGTTAAGAAAAATTATATGTTGAAAATAATACAATATCTGTTACTCGTGATAATACTTGGGTATCTTGTTTTCAAGGGTAAAATCAAAAGGTCAGTTAGTGATTCTATTTTAAAACCTAGTAAATAACAGGATTTATAATTTATAGTAATGAGATTTTCATGGTTTAAATTCAAGTAATATACAGAAATTGGTTTAAGAAGCAGTTAATTAGAAAACTTTTTATTGATTGATTGATTTTAGAAAACCTTTTAACAATAGCAAGTTTTACTGAGTTTTTTATTGAAGAGTGCTATAGAAGTTCAGAGATACAAAGATACACATACACATTAGAAGCAAAGCACACATGGAATAAATACTAATGTTTTCCTTTTTTTCCTTAATGGTAGAGAATCCAGTGAATTATGTAATTGTGAAGTTGGTAGTGAGCTTGCTACAAATATCCAAGATGGCAATTAACCACCCAGGTGAAAAGGCAGTTCTAGGTAAGTTATTTATTTCTGTAAAAGTCTTGACTAGTGTCAGTAAGAAACATTACCATTGTGCAAGTCATTTTGATAGGTTTCTACAGTAACTAATGAAAAAAATGTTCAGGGAAGTTTAACCAGAAAGGTGAAAGTTGATCCCTAAATGACATTTCTAATTTTGATAATTACAAAATGTTTCCTCTGATACTGAAAAAGTTACTGCTTTTGACTCAGTGGTATGGAACAACACAACAGGTACTTTTTTTTGCATGCCATACACCCCCAGATAAGTCATGCACCTTGTTTTTAGGAAGGCAGTATGAAGAGGGGGAAATATTTTTCCAGTGTTATGGCTGCATAGAGTAGGGACAGAGCCTAATCTTCAGTTCACTCTTCCTCCCTTTCCTACTTAGGCAATAGCTATGGTTTTAACCCTTTCACAGCTTAATTTAGCTATATTCAACTGTTGCTGAATACTGGACTCCATGGTCAAATGTAGGATTTTGAGCTAAAACATCTGCAAGGTTCGGCTGCTGCCGAATCTCCAAATCATGCAGGCCCATCCTCCGCCTGCTCTCCCAGCCTGGCAATGGCTGCCTACCTGCCCCAGCTCCTGGCACTTCGGAAAAAAAAAAAGCCCAGACTCAACGGGTGCTGCCGGACAGAGGAGCAATCCCTGCTGCCCCCCACTGCCCCATGCTATGTGGGGTGTTCTGCCCGAGCCTCCCGGCCCCCTCCCCCACTGTCCGAGCCCCACCCCAGCTCTGGCCCTTTAAGGACCCCCCACCAAACCCCGGACTCACCAGTTCCTGCCCAGCGGGGTGGCGATCCCCGCTGCCTCCCACTGCCCCACGCCATATAGGGGGCTCTTCCATGAGCCCCCCGAGGCCGCTGCAGGAGCTGGTGAGTCCCAGGGGATTTGGGGGGTTTTCTTAAGGGGCCAGGAGCTGGGACAAGTGGGGC
>NW_005842567.1:983710-1038512 GCF_000455745.1 Alligator sinensis | reverse complement strand
CCCCCTCCTCCAGCCTACCCCCTCCCCCCCACCCCTATTTACCAGCTTCAAGTTTGGCTCCAGCTCCCTGCTGCAGTGGGTGGGGACTGTCCGAATCTTTGGAAGGCTAATTCTTTGGAAGGCTAATTAGTTGCCAGGTGAAAAGGCAACTTTGGAAGGCTAATTTTTGTAAAGAGGTGAGTGTGGTATGCAAGTAAATACAAGATTTAGTATTCTCATCTGAAAGACTATTATGGTGAGTTTCTTGTAGTCAAGAACAGTGCAACAATCTAGCTAAGCCAGGTGTAATTGCTGAATGTAGGCAGTAAACTCCTTATGTCACAGAGTTTGGGAGGCAGACTAAATTATACTGACAGACTGGAAAGCAGCTTGTTTATGCATATAAATACGTTATTTATGAACATATTTACATGCACACACAAAGTGTGTGTGTGTGTAAGTGCATATACATAAGTATACCTAGCTCAAAAAATAAGCTTTTCTCATTTATGATTCAGAGACTATAAAACTGATATTTGCATTTGCAGAGGCTGTTGGAAGTTGCTTGGGAGAAGTGGGTCCTATTGACTTCTCAACCATAGCTCTTCAGCATAGTAAAAATGTATCATATTCTAAGGCAACTGATTTATTTGAAGATAGAAAACTTCAGTTGGTATTCATAATGCTGACTCAAATAAATAATGCCTTGATTGATGTTTGGTAAGTACATGCTTGATTCAGTACATAAAATGGGCCACTGGGAAGAAAGCAAGTTATTAAAATATATATATACATTTGCTTGTTAATGACCAGTAATTTTCCAACTTTGTTTTTGCATCTAAGCAACAGTGGGTTACACAGCTGAAACAATAAATGATACCGTAGGACTCATCACATCCTGGAATTCTTCCTGTAGGGCTGTGTAATCTGATGGGATTGGTTATTTGACTCTCTTCGCACTGTATTGGTGGACCAGGAACACTTGTGTAGCATTGTTCATACTACATATTTCTAAACATCCAGAGACTGGTTCAATAACAAGACATTATATTTTTTCTAATATTTATATAATAAACTTAATTGATTTTTTTTTTTATTGCACCCCATAAAACAATGAATTTAGTAAGCTATATGGGCTTCAACTTGGAGCAATACCCCACAGGGAAAGATGCTAGAATTTAAGCTGTTAATGCTTTATCAGTGGACCCTTGATTTTCAAGTTATTTATGCAGTCAAGCTCTGACCTCTTGTTGGGTTGGATTTAAGCTAGATAATTCTTTTCTCTGCTCTGATGTTTAGTTCTGCCCAATGCAAATGGGGATATTTGTGTTACAGTAATGGAACCAGTCTTACATATACCTTTCTTCTGGCTTCTATTAGCCTTTGGTCATGTTTTAATGATTATTCATAAAATAATTTCACAGTCTGTACTTCTTTATTATGAACTTTATAGAACTATTTTTATTAAATACTTGTTAATCAGTTATATTTATCTTTCAGTATTAATGTTCGCTCTGCTGCTGCTTCCTGTTTGAAAAACATTTTAGCGACAAAGACTGGTAACAAATTTTGGGAGGCTTACAAAGACAAAGCTGATCCCATGTTAATATATCTACATCCTTTCAGAATGTCCAGGAAGAAGGTATTTCTGTTAGTTTGTGTACAGCTTGCAATAATGAGAACCAATTACAAATATAAAACTACTGTAAACAAGTAAATATTTCTGGAGACCAGTATTGTTGAATCTAGAAAAGGTTCTTAAAGTAGTGTATCTTGATGACAGTACATGATAGATTGCTTTTGTAACTCTCTTGCCAGCTTATTTGTTTTTTGTGCCTAATATTGACTACTGTGAGCTCTCCCATTGACTAAAAGATCTAATAAGTAAATTGTTTACAAGATTAGTTTCTTAGTTCGAAATAAGCTATGCTATGGGTCTTTCATTATTGTCCTGGAGAAATTACCATCCCACCATCAGGAAGTTCTGAGTATGCATTTATGAAACAGTTTTTGTTTACCTGATAATATTTTTCTGCAAGATGCCTGCCTCATTTAGTGCCCCGTATCAAGGCATGAGATGGCAGAACCAACATTATATAGATACCCATTAATCTGTTATTTCTAAGATTTCAGACACTGGATTTTGTAGCATTAAAGTATTTCTTGATCTCAGGAGAGAGAACTTATTTTCAGCATTTCTAGATTTTCTTGATTTTAAATGCACAACTTTGCATTTACAATAACTTATTACATAATGTAAGCTAACCTTGACTGTATGTTTCATCTAGACAGACTGTGTATTGTCTGCTTCATTTTGTTGAAAAGCTACACTTTTGTAGTAGTTCCTTTTTTTTTTTTTTTTTTTTTTTTTTTTTTTTTTTTTTTTTTTTAAAAAAAAAAAAATTTTTTTTTTTTTTTTTTTTTTTTTTTTTTTTTTTTTTTTTTTTTTTTTTTTTTTTTTTTTTTTTTTTTTTAAGACAAACTAAATATCTTTGTTCTTACAAACACGTATTTTTGTTAGTTTTTGGAAGTGCCAGACACTGAAAAAGAGACTCCTTCAGAAGCCACAGATGATGCAAATCTGTGGATTCCTCAGGGTGTAAGTCATGAGACTTGGATAAAGAACCTGACTTGTTCATTGCTGAATGGTGGAGGAGTGAAAGACGAAGTTCTTCTGTTACTAAAGCCAATGTGTGAGGTGAGCTCCTTTGTGTACTGTAGCTCCAGGCAACTGTGTTAAACTTAATTATGACCCCTGTTAATATTTGATATTGTTTTCTGGTGATAAGTAGATTTTTCCTTTGTTTACAGATAGGAAGACATAACCAAAATATTCTTTCTTGATGGGCATTCAGGTACCTCAGTGAACTACACCTTAGAAATGCATATAAATATAGGACTTGCCTAGAAATTTGGGACTAAATTATTAAGACTGTTACCATGCAAGTATAACCAAAACAGCCTGATAATAGTGACTTGTATTAAGTTAATTGTAATGAATATTTTCCTTTCTTTTTTCTAAGGTATAAATTTACATGCATTTCTTAAATCCATGATTTCAGTGAAAGGGGAAAAGGTGTAAATATAACTTTTATAGATCAGGTTTTTTTGAACTCTTGCTTTGTTGAACACATTTGACCTATTTTGTGTCAGGTGGTTTATGATATTTATTTTCCATTTGCTGTTCAGTATGTTTTAAATTGGCCAGGAGACCTTGATTGTATTAACAAAGAAATGTGGTTTATCAGCAGCTGATTTTGTGCGTCTGTGATTCAGGTGAAAACAGACTTCTGTCAGACTTTGCTTCCGTATTTGATTCATGATATCCTGCTTCATGATTCAAATGAATCTTGGCGCAACCTTCTATCTGTACATATCCAGAGGTTTTTCACAACCTGTTGCAGATGTGTGTCATCCTCTAGTAGATCAACGACACCTGCAAATTCAGATTCAGGTAATGGCATAATGTTTTTCTTTTTATTTTATCATCAGCAATTTACAATGCATATTCACTTTTTTTCTCTCTTTTGTAATATACATTTTAGAACCAGAATCCCTTGTTCGTAGAAGTTTGGATAAAATATCTCAGCGAACAATGCTTACTGTTGTTGACCACCTGAGAAGACAAAAAAGGTGAGTTGTATCACTCTTTAAAATTTACTTGGATATATTGCTTGCTTTAACCTGCTATTCTAGGATCTATTGATGTTCTCGATGGACAGAGAATATATGCACCCAAAAAAGGATCTCACTTAAATAAGTGTTAGAGTGATGTTGTATCTTTGATTATGGAATTATGCAAGTGTATGCAACTGTATATAGTTGGTCCAATAAAATATATTATCCTAAGAAATCTTTTCCTCTTAAATAAGTGTAAACGGAGATCAAACTGTTGCAAATAAGATATATACAGTAGTGAGACTTCATTTAAATACAAGCCTAGGAATGTTGGACATGTTAGAAGGGCTGTGGAAGAATGCAGTTTTTAAAACCATTTTGTCTAGAAGTGCCCAATAGAGCATTCATGTATTTCTTAGAGATAAAATTATACTGGGGTTGTATATGTAACAGGAGGGCAGTCGGGATCGCTGTGCTCTCCCCTGCTGCCTCCTTTACCGTGCCAAACTGCTGTCCCGCACCCTCCAATTCTCACCCGCCACAACTTTGATTTTATATATTTCTATAGGGAGGCTGCCTTCCGTCTTCTTGGCCACGGTTCTCCTGTCTCGGGTGTTCCGTACACCCCAGCCTTATGGGCTATGCATGGCTCCTACCACCCCTGTACCATGCCCCAAGCCTCGCAGGTGTAACGGACGTTGTTCTGTCTCTCTCTCTCTCTCTGTCTCCATGCCCTCTCTGGCGCTTGGGCTCTCCGCAGCCCTGTCTCTCTCTGTGCCCTCTCTGGCACTCGAGCTCTCCGCGGCCCTGTCTCTCTCCGGGGCCTTCTCAGTAGTGCCACCCTCTCTCCGGGGCTCACCACGCCCGCACTGGGGCTTCTCAGCAATGCCCCCTTCTCTGGGGCTTCTCAACTGCCCCTCTCTGGGGCTAGGGTCTGTACATCCCGAATGCTGCGCCCTCACTGGCACTGGGGTCCCCACTCCGCTGTGAGTCCCCTATGAGGCCTCCTCCATCCCCTGATAGCCTCACCCAAACCACCGGTGTAACAAATAGCAACACAAACACAAGCCCCTGGGCTATAACACAAACTGCAGCCGCCCGGCTATAACCACTCCCAAGCCTACCAGGGGTTCTTCATCCCGCCGCAGTGACAGATGCTGCTTCTGCATCAGGCTTCTCTTCTCTTTCCTGGCAGGGAGGTCCTTTCTCCCTCGCTGCTGGTAGGGAACTGCTGCCTGGCCTCCTGCCTGTGGTTTTTATAGGAGCCAGGCCCTGCCCTTTCTTGTTAGCTGGCTAGGCAGGTGTGGATCATTAGCTCCCTCTAGTTGCCTCAGCAACCGGCACCTGAGGAGTCTTCCCGGCTCTCTCAGTAGCAGTCACCTTAGTGCCCTGCTATAGTATAGTTTAAAGCACTTGTAGTAGATTTATATTGTTAAATGTAATATCACAAAGCAGTCCTAGTACATCAGTATTAATGCTGTATTTCAATAGATCTCTTTCAGGTACCATTTTTGATGACAGCTTCTGGTTGGATCTAAATTATCTTGAGGTTGCCATGGCAGCACAGTCTTGTTCTGCTCACTTCACAGCCTTACTCTATGCAGAAATCTATGCAGACAAGATAAACACAGACAAACAACAACAAAGGTACTGGGCTTGAGGAACCTAGGTTCTCCACATTTCTACCAAAACAGCCTATATTGTGGGTGTTTTATTGTGAAATGTGTATCAGGGAGATGCATTCTTTTAAATCCTTGGAAAAATGTCCTTGCCCTGAGAGTGTGCGTCTACCAAAGTTTTGCCAGCCCTTACAAATTGGTAGCTATCTGATGTTCAGAATTGCAGCATTCTGATTACCCACCAGAATACTTGAAAAGCTGTTCCCAGGATAGTCTGGTATCTTGGGAATAGCTAGAGACAAAAGCTAATGTATTCTACTGTCCGCAAGGCTTCCTTCTCATGTTCCAGAAGGGAAGGTGTGTTCAAAATCTAACCCTAATAGTTAATGAGAGATTAGCTGCTAAAATTGTATCAGAAATGAAAAGGCGTTAAAACAGAATGGTACTCAGCATGGTTTTAGCATTCAGTGTCCTGTGATATGCATAATATAGAAGTGAAGGGGGTATGTAAAGCTTTTAATCATCTCCTTCAGTCTATCAGTCCTTTTTTAACACTGCTACAAGGCTGAAAGTAGCAAATTCTGTACTTTGGATGAGAATAAATAATAAAGGAGAATTGAAAGCAGTGAGCAAGAGAATATTAGAATCACAGAAAAGTAGGGCTGGACGGGCCTCAAGAGGTCATCTCTAGTCTAACTCCTTGCTTCAGGCAGCAGTATCCCTGTCTAAATCATCCTAGACAGTGTTAGTGTGATCTATTCTAGAAAACTTCAGGAACTACCCTCATGCAGAGATACCTGTCATAATGCCCAAAACATCCAATACATCCTTTAACTTGCCATGCGTAAAGCAAAGAGATGGAGGGCAGTGTCAGTTTCCTGCCTTTGTGAAGACAGAAAGTTGTTTGTTAAAATAAACTCAACCAATCCCAGGAGAATACCCCCGAGATGTAAGCATAGATGTACTGCAGTTTTTGTTACCGTTTCCAAGCAAGACCAAATGCTTACTTTTGGCACACAAAACTATACCTATCAGCAGCTTGATGCAATGAGAAATGTAGATGATTCTGGAGTAAAATACTTCTGTATTAACTGTTACAGATGAGAGAAATTGCCTTAATGTTGAAATCCCATAAGTAACTAAAAATAGTTAAAAAGAAGCAATCTGCTTGAGAGCATATCCGTGGCCTCTCATGTCCCCTTGGTTTTGCTGCATTTAGATAGCACCTGAAGAACCTCCACTTCATGTAGGATTGATGTCCCCAGCCTACTCTGATGCCCTACTTGCAGCAGAGGCCATTCTAGGAATGTGGAGATGCAATGAGGTTGGGCTAGCACACTGGGGATATGGCTCATCATTTCAATATCTGTGTCCTTTAGTGTCAGCTTTCAGTTAATTCAGCATGTTTGTTCCCCTCCTCCTAGATCAGCTTTGAAAGCTTCCAAAAATTTAATGTTTGAAGAAGGAAGTCAAGATCCAACTATTGCCCGTTTGAGTGAGAAAAGTAGAGAAGAAACTGGAATAAGTTTACAGGTACAGAGTACTATCTCCCTCACACAAAGTATTATCTAATCTCAGAGTAAACCTTCCTGATGAAGTAATTAGTACATCATTTTCCATCTGATTTTCATCAACATTTTAATGAATATTTTTGATCTGTTGTATATCAAAGTTATCTTTATTGAACTGAGTCCTCAAGAATTCATCAGGCCATGCTTATGACTAGCTCATCTTAATTACTAAGGAGGCAAATGTACAAAGCATAGGGAAACAGTTTTTACCCATAAAAAGAACTGATCACAGTGGTTATATTTGACTTTTTTTTTATTCCAGAGAAGTTGCTATGTATGTTAGTATTCAGTAAGCAAGGGGGGAAATTGCATTGCAGTGAATTGTAAAATCTTATGAACAGAGCTGTCAAATCAACATAGCTTGACTAGTGTTACATAATAGGACACTGCATTCAGATCATGTTGTACAGATCTATTTATGAATCTAGTCAGTAATCACTCTGTGACCATATACTTCTTTCTTTCTAAACCATATTCATTTCATCTCTGTTAAAAACACAATTCTTTGGTTTTGTCTGATACAGATTCATTTTCTGCTACCTTCCACTTTACTCAAAACATAAAAACTGGCACTCTCTCTCAGATCAGTAGCCCTACAACACTGTAGGACTGCTGATCTGAAAG
This sequence comes from Alligator sinensis, assembly GCF_000455745.1. Classification (NCBI taxonomy): domain Eukaryota; kingdom Metazoa; phylum Chordata; order Crocodylia; family Alligatoridae; genus Alligator; species Alligator sinensis. The sequence goes on along the minus strand of NW_005842567.1, from coordinate 1,031,101 downwards.
GGTTCAACACTGGAGTTCCTACTGGAGAGCAGAACTCTATATTCTTCCCTCTGATCACAGGGGTGGAGCTGTTGCATAAACCAGGCATAATGAGGCATTGGTAAACAAATTGTGGGTTCATAATGAAGACAGAGATATTTGCCTGCTGCAGGTAACTATGCTTCGAAATCATTTATGAAATTATGGTGGGTTTTTTTTGTGATGTGTGTCTTAGGATCTTCTCATGGAAATATACAGAAGTATAGGAGAGCCTGATAGTCTCTATGGCTGTGGGGGAGGAAGAATATTACAGCCTTTAGCCAGGTATGGTTTATTAATTAATGTATTGATTTTATTTGCTAGTAAATCACTTGAAATTTCAAAACTACTTTTTTATGTGTAACAGGATAAGAACATATGAGCATGAGGCCGCATGGGGAAAGGCCCTTTTAACATATGACCTTGAGGCAAGCCTCCCTTCGTCTGTGTGCCAAGCAGGAATAATAGAGGTAAATCAGTCCCTTAGTAAGAGAATCAGTGGGGACTGTAGGGTATTCTTTGTTTCATTAAGGTTGAAACTAATCTAGCAAGGAATTCAAAACAAAGTGAACCTCCTAACTTAATGATGCCCAACTCAACCTGGCTCGCAGGCCAGATGAGTGTTACAGGGCCAGTCTGAAGGCTAAACCTGGAGCTGGAATTTGGTGGGAGCACAGTATTAATTGGTGTGGCTCCTGGAGCTGCAGCTATTCCCACTGCCAAATTTCCAGGCCTGGAAGCAGGTGACACAGCTCTGTGCCCAGACCCAACCCACAGGATGAATGGGCAGTGCAGGGCAGGATGGGTGGTGGTAGCATTTATTGCCATTGCTCCTAGAGCTGCCCACACTCCCAAGTTTCCAGACCTGTGAGAAGCCCTACAGGATAGATCTGGCCCATGAGCCAGATTTTAGATAACCTGGGTCAGGGATTACAAGTCCTTTCACTTGTTGTCATAGACAACCATGTAATGTGATACCATTCATAAACTCAATCAGGCTTCATTCTGAAAATAGTTAGATTACTGTCTGCAACTGTTGGAAAGTTGTTCCAGAATCTCACTCCTCTGATGATAAAAACCTTCTAATACCCATCCTAAATTTATCCACGGATGGATTATACCCATTTGTTCTTATACCAACATTGTCCTTTAGTTTAAATATTTCTTTACCCTGCCTGATGTTTAACCCCTGACGTAATTATAAAAAAAATCTTATTTCTGGGCTCATTAAAGTTCTTTTAATTTCCTTCTGTAAGGTAGGCTGTTCATTCCGTAGTTATCATAACAATACTTCTCTGACTCTGTTTCCAGTTTGAATAATTTCCCTTGAATATGGATGACCATAATTGTACACAGTGTTCCAGATGAGGTTTCTCAAATATCTTTTTGAATGGTATTGATAGTTTTGAAGCAACTCACCTAGGGTTGCATTTGGCTTTTCCATGGTTGCATCATATTGGTGGGTCACAGTCATCCTGTGATCAGTGCACCAAAGTCTTACTCCTCCGGTGTCGTTCCAACTGATGAGTCTCCAGCTAACTGTAGAAATTCTTATAAGACCCCCAAATGAACAAACTTTCATTTTGTACCATTACATTTCATCTTATTTCTAGCATATCTGTTTTCAAGTTCATTCATTTGTTTCTATATGACAGTCTGATTCTCTCCCACACTGGTGCTTCCTCCCAACTTTGGGTTCAGCAAATTTCATTTGTTCCAAGATTAATAAAGACAATCCCCAAACCAAGCTTTGAGGAATACCCCTAAGTAACCTTATGCCACACCAGTATGTACCTTAGAGTTGTAGTGTCCCATCTACATCCTGATATCATTGTGGTGGATGTTCTTCCAGGAACCCTTTCCCTATGCTTCCCTCCTGCTTGGTGAGGATGGTAGTTTTTGTACCTTTAGGCTTAAAGATAGTCCTCCTCTGTATTCAAGTCTTTGAGGTCTTTGATCTATTTGACTATACCAGTTGGTTTCCTTAATTTCTGAAGCTACCCTTTTGAAATAAAAAATGTAATTGCAGATCTGTTTATCACTACATCCAATGCCAGCATTATCCACTAGCTTAAATAGATCTGTTGTATGGTTTTGTATTAATGTGATCTGGTAATCTGTTGACTTTGATAGATAAAGCTTTGGGTTTTGACATATTTTTGTATGTATAGCGGACCTTAAGCTTTATGTTTTTATCAATATGGAAGGATATATTATAGTTTCATTTTTGAAGCTGACCATCTTGTGCCATTACCATTGCCAAAGAGTTCAAGCTAGGCATAGTTAATTCTTTATTCAGAAAGAAGACCTAAGAACACAAGTAAAGCAGGAAGAATTGACACTGGTTACTCTAAATTATGTCATTTAAATCTAATACTTCAAATAGTAATGAGGGGCACTTTTCTGCTGTATGTTTTAGCTGAAAAAAGTAAAATTGCAGTTGAATCTCATCCTGCCATGTTTTGTTAGCGCTAGGGGGATGTTCACCCCTATTTGATGGCCAAATTCCAACTGAGATGGCTACATTTTGCCTATCAAAATATATTTTGCAACTTCACTAAATGCTTTTCACTATCATAGTGTTTAAGTTAGAAATAATACTAGTTCCATGTCTGGAACTTTAGTAGCCAAATGATAAGCAAATTCTTTTCACTTTCATATTAGTAAATATTGCTTTTTTTTAATATTCTCCCTGGTTGTAGGCCTTGCAGAATTTTGGACTTTGTCATACGCTTGCCACCTATTTAAAAGGATTGGAGCATGAAAACACAGAGTGGTGTGCAGAACTAGAGGAGATTCGCTACCAGGCAGCTTGGAGGAACATGCAGTGGGGCCACATCCCTTCAGTCAAGTAAACCATCTTTTCTGGTTTTAGATCTCTGTAGTATTGAAGGGCATATGATATTAATTCTTTTAACGGCAGAAAAACCCCTGCACACTTCTGTAATCTCCTTAGCCTCCCTGGATCAGAGTGGGGAATAGAGGCAGCAGTGCTACAGTAATGTGTGGTGTAAAAACTGAAGTTCATGAATTCTTCAGGTCTGCTGGAGCAGCTAGACAGTTAAGCATTTGGGCTGAAAGCTGGAGGAAGGAGATAGCAAGAGATAGGAAAGCTAAGCAGAACAAGTAAAGATATGGGGTAAGGAATAGAAAAGGAGAAGAGACCAGGTTTTTTTAAAACCTTTATTCTCTTTTTTCCCCATCTTTTAAAATGTCAATACAACTAAATGCAAAGAGCTGTTAGTACACTGCTGATGGTACATATTTGGACACAGTCGGCAAGTACAATAAGAAATGTAATTTTCATGCATTGGGAGGGTTGTGTTCAGATTTGTAGGTATACTATAGGCTATTTGGGTTTTTTGCATTATGTATCCCTTTAATGTAACTGTAAACATGTTTCTTTGAGATCAGCACTCATTCAGCTTAACCATTTTTTAAATAACTGTCTTCATGGTTTACTTGTAAACCACAGCTTGGGTGTATTCACTAAAAACATTACTTTATATTTTTTTAGCCAAATAAAATAGCACTCTGCCCACTACTGGAAACTTCCTCGTATTACCTCTTATTCAGTCGCCTATTCTGTTCATTTTATGAAGACAGCCACCTTTTTATCAGAGGTATCATACTTATGGCCCCTAAAATCATGCTGTATGACCCACTTGGCTCTTAAAGAATCCAGGAATTTGTGGGTGGGGCGAGTGAGGGCAGGCCTACTGCCAACATTGAAGGCACAGGGTCCCATTGGCAACAGTTGTCTGTGGTGGGGAGTGAGCAACAGCTGCATTAATAATCCCCATAGTCACCACTCAACCTGCTGCTGCCATGTTTGGATCTGAACTGCATGGAGCCCTGTGGTCTGGATCCAACCTAGGAGGAACCCCAGAGTCCAGAGCCATCCCAGAGGGGGGAGCAGGATAAGTATGACACCCCTGGTTTATATCGAAGCCAGGTCTAGTGGGTAGATTTTTAATCATGGTCATTTCTGGCTTTGGATGTAAGCATTGTTTCTAAATCTTTTTTAAGAGATGAGGCAAAAGGACCAAGTTACCATGAATTGTTGTATGATGCTCTGCAGTCTTTAAGAGATAGAGAATTCTCTACTTTCTATGACTGTCTTAAGGAAGCCAGGTAAGAAGCATGTGTCTAGATAGTCTACATATGGAAAACTGTTGTGGTCCATGGAGTTTGGGCAAAGTATTGTCAGTATAATAAAATGGATATTTGTCAGTTGTAAGTTAACTTGTACATTTGAAGCATAACTCTTGCATCAATGTACAAGGCATTTTTATTTTAATGGGGGTTGCATTACTGCTGCAAGGCCAGAAATGTTTTGTAAAGTGGCTTTTGTGGCCTCAAATGTCACGTACCTGAAACCTTTTTGAAAAGAGGTATAATAGTTATCCTTTTGTTCACAAGTTATCTGGAATGATATATATAAGATCAGGTTTAATATATTGTAGTACATCTGAATATTAATCATGTTAATGATTTATATTAATCTCTCGCTCTCTCTCTCTCAATACTCCTCTTAAAGAGAGAGAAACCAGCTACTGGTATTTTGGCAGAAGTCCTTGTCTCAACAGGACCATTTTTGTCAGAGTACTAGTAGTTTTGATGATAACAACTAAAGGCAGTGTGGGGGTATACAAAATAAAATTAAGAGATGTTACCTGCTATAGAGAAGTCATCTTCTTTTACAGTTACCTATAATATACATCTGCTTCCTCTGCATCCCTGTTTAATTCAAGGATGCATAGCATCTGCAAAAAAAAAAAATCAGACAACACATCTAAGGAAAAATAAATCCTATAGATTTTCATTTAGATTCTCAGAAACCTTTGATTTTAGGTTCTAGTAGTAATACAATGTGTTTCCCTAACTGAAATAGAAGGCATGTCTCAGTTCTGCATCTTTTATATTTAATTTCTGCTCAGCTTAAGGAAACTGTACTGTCAATAAATAAAGGTAATCAGCATGTCTGTATTGTATCCTTAGGGTGAAGGAAGTAGAGGAGCTGTGTAAAGGCAGTCTTGAGTCTGTATATTCATTATATCCAACACTGTGTAGATTACAGGCAGTTGGAGAACTGGAAAACATAGGACAGATTTTCTCCAGGTATGTTGTCCCTTCCTGTTACACCTCCTTGTCATCCTAGCTACGAGCCTGACAAGTTCTCCAGTTACAACTTTTTTAAGCAACCTATAATCTGAGGCTGGTGCTTTTGCCTTCCTTTTTTGAACTAATTTACTTAGGTAGCATCCCTGTGAGCCACAACAATTAACACTGAAACTGCTCCCCTGCTGCCAAATTTCTGGACCCATTTGGAACTCTGTAGGCTGAATCATATGGCCCCATGTGCTGAATTGGGTCTGGAGATCAACTCAGTGCCATTCACCTGGGCCGTGGGGCTGGATGGTTTAGGCACCATCATTCTAAACTGCATGTTCAGAGGGCACAGGACTGACCAAGATGTTCACTGAGTCCCGTCCCTAATGGAGACAACTTTGTCAGATAATCCCATTCAGAGTTTATCAGTGTCCATTATAAAACCTATTAAGGCTGAGAACCCCCCCCCCCCCCCCCCCCCCAAAACCTGGAAAACTTTCCCAGAACTTTTATTCCTGTAATGGTTAGAAACCTCCCTTTGGTTTCCATCCTAAATGTATTTGGACACCTATACACGAGCAGCGAGGCTTCTGGAGTATGGTAATTACTGTGCTCCAGCAGACTGCAGCATCTCATGTATCAGCATCCCTGCACTTAAAAACAGTGGCGGAGGCACTTTATCTAAAGCTTGTTCAGTGAGCTTTAGATAAAACACCCCAGCCGCCATTTTTAAGCACAGAGATGCTAACAAAAGACGCTCTGGGCGCTCTAATTAAAGTGTGTCGTGTGTGTTCTCCTCCTCCCTCCCCACCCCCTGCCCCGCTGAAGCACATGTATAAACCCCTTTGTGGCAAGTTCATATCCATTTGTTCTTCTGGTAGGGTTGTCCTTTGGTGTAATCAATTCTTCTCCCTCCTTTGAGGTATTTATAAAGAGCAGTCATGGTCTTTTCAGGTTTTATTTTTCTGGTTAACTAAAATCTGTTAGGTTGTCCCATAAGATAAGCTGTCCATTTCCCTGATCATCCTAACAGACCCTTTGTGTTTCTGATCCAGTTTGAAGCCATCTTTCTTGAACATGTTTCACAGATAGGGGATATTCGTTCCTTGGACTTCAATTTGTGAACTTTTTAGGTAGTTTTGTTGTCCTTGGTCCTTTACAGTAATCTTTCATGTCTCATATTTAATATTTGGCTAGAGTTAATAGCAGCTTCATTCTTTTTCTTTCATAACATCTGTGATTTCAGATCTGTTACTAACCAGCAACTTGCTGAGATTTATCTGAAGTGGCAGCGACACTCCCAGCTTCTTAAGGACAGTGACTTCTGTTTCCAGGAACCTGTCTTGGCTTTACGCACTGTAATTCTAGAGGTCCTACTTGAGAAGGAAACAGAGAATTGCAAAAGAGAATGCATCAAAGATATTCTCACCAAACATTTAGTGGAGCTGTCCAAATTGGCACGAACTGCAAAAAACACTCAGGTAAGAAATCCTGGGTATTTCTTTTACTTGCTCCTCCAATCAATGAAACATTTTATTTCACAGAAATGCTGAAGACCAACTTTGTTGAAATTCTTATTGTTCAGTCTAATTCAATGAATTGTTTATCTGAAGATTTAGTCTATATACTACTCCTTCATGAATGCTGCTCTCCAGGCATTTCTTCACACTTTGGTTCATAGTTGCCTTGCTTTTGATTCCACAGGTGTTACAAAACTGCATTTCTGTGTGTAAGTCATGTTTCTTGGCTCCGTAACTCCAGTTTGGTATACTGGAGATGTGAAGCACGATCAGCATGCTATGGATGGTTGTGCCAGCATTCCAGTTTAGATAGCCAGAATATTTCCGTTATATCCCAATACTTAGTGTCAAGTTCAAATGTGAATATGCTTAAAGAGCCATCGTATTTTGAAAAGTGACTCACTGTGAATGGTTTTGCAGGATTCCTTTTTATTTTGATCTCAATTTCGGAATCAGTTATGCTAAATTTTAATTTAAAAACAAAACAAAACATTCCCCCCCAACTGCCAGTCCTGAAAAGTCCATCTAGGCCGGGGTTGGCGGCATAAGGCCTGGGGGGTTGATTATGGGCTGAAGAGCCAGAGGGCCTTGGCTGTGCCCACACCTGCACCAGGGCTGAGCAGCTGGAAGCCGTCTGTGCCTGTGCTAATGCTGCTTCTCCCTGTCCCTCCTCTACCCACCAGCATATGGGCACAGGTTCCAGCCAGTGGGGAGCTGCACCCATACTGCAGTGAGTGGGGAGGGGAGTAGTGTGGGGAAAAGCAGCTGCAACACAATCATAGCTCCTAGCTGCCCAGTCCTGGCTCAGTTCCCCAGTGGCTGGAAGTTGCATTTGTGCTGTAGCCGGGGATCGGGGCAGAGAGAACTGGCAGCTCTGCAGGCGCAGTTCTACATTTCTTGGGCCCAGCATGGGCACAGGCAAAGCCCCCCTGTCACTGATGTCCCATTGAAACCCCCTGACCTGTATGGGACTGGAGCCACTTGCTCTGGCCCATGGCTTGTAAAGGTTGTCAGCTGCTAATCTAGATTGTTTCTAGTTAGTGCATCAACCATAGTAATAAATGTTGGGTTGCTGTAATTTGCCCTTCAATCACCAAATGATAGTCATGACTGTCTTTTTTTTTTTAACATCCCTTTTAACTTCCCTGGAAAGAAACCATTCCCAGAAAATATGTATCCTAGGATGAGATAGGGCATGTGAAAATTTACTGGAAGTTGGTGTCAGAACATATCTAACTTCGGGACAAAGAGTGGATGAAATCCTAACCCGCTGAAGTCAGTAACAAAGCTCCCTTTGACTTCCCTGGGGCAGCAATCTCACCCTACATCTCCAGAATAGTTTAAGCTTAGGGATCCATCCCCATGTAATCCTTTATTTCTCACCATCACCAAGTCAGTTTATACCATTGCAATCTCTGATACTATAGTACAGTATGTTATTAGTACAATATATGGCCTTGTATTAAACAAACCGGCTTTATCTTTGTCCCTTAGTATTTACAAAAATATATACGAGGTACTTGGTGACAATAACACCAGATTTCTTAGTGATGTGTTATTTTGGCCTGTGCCTATGTATATACAAATTTTGGAGGGAAGGGTTAAGATTGGGGTACTATATAAATTTCAGTATTGAAGGAATGGCTGAAGTATTATATACTAGTCAGGAATAGACTTGGATCACTTGTGTTTGTTTCTAGGAATTACAACATTTTATATCTGCATGCAATGTTCATTAAAAAATGTAATATTGTTCTTGATTGTAATCCACCTTTCACTGAAACTACATCTTCAATCACTATTTCAAGTTTTTGCTTATAAAAAGAATCCAACTCCATCTTGCACTGAAATGAAAGTCAAAGAATTATGAAAATGTTACATTACCAGCAAAATAAGTAGCGAAACCTGAATACACATAGATTTACTGAGTATAGAGAGGGAATTTGTCTGTTAATGTCATTTTGGTTTAAAATATTGCAAAGTTTATTGTAACTAATTGAATATTTTTTGCTAGCTTGATAGTCATAGTAACAGAGTATATAACTTTGGGAATATTTATACCACATAATTCACAGTAATTTTAAATACTAAATGCTGCTACTTCGTTCCATACCATGAGACATTTAGAAGATTGTTGCTTATCAGAGTCATGGGATGGCCTATAATGATAGACTAATAAATGACCTCACCTAATTTCAACCAAAACAGTCTTAGCAATAATTAGGTAGCAAAGGGATATGTTAAAGAAAGTTAGCAAATTGCTAATGGAGTCAGAAAGCCTTCTGAGATGTGTATTTTTATTCCTTATGAAGATCGTTGAAAATTTAATTTTTTTCAATTTCAGCTTCCTGAAAGAGCAATGTTTCGGATCAAACAGTGCAATCCAGCTAGGTATGGAGTCTCTGAGTGGCAACTGGAGGAAGCTCAGGTTTTCTGGGCCAAAAAAGAAGAAAGCCTTGCATTGAGTGTTCTCAAGGACATGATCAAAAAATTAGACACAGACTGGTTCCAGGTGGGTGCTATATTTTGTGTTGACTTAGCAAGAATTAAACTCCTTTGGCCACTTTCTGGGGGTTTTCTTTTGGAGAGAATAAAAAGGAAATCTGCAGTGTTAGTAACTCCATGTTGAACTCTTAAAAGGGACATACCTATGAAAACCAGTGGTGCCCAAATTTTCTGGGCTGTGGGCTGGATGAGTGGTGGGGGGTCAGTCCACAGGCTGGATCTGGTGCAAGGGATCAGTCTGTGGGCCCAGTCCAGCACTGGGTCAGCACATGGGTGTGATCTGATCTGGAGCATGGCCCCAGCTTCACTTGCTACATTGGGCCTGCTGCCCCAGCCCTGCATACATCAAATTGGGCCTGGCCCCATGCACACTGGATCAGGCCTGCTGCTCTGGCCCTGAATGCTAGCCTGATCCGGTACTTTGGCTCTGGTACATGTCTTCTGGCCATGGGCTTGGAAGTTTGGCAGTGGGGGAGTGGTGGAAGTGTTGATTGCCACCACCACATTTCTGGATGTGTGGGGAAAGCCACAAGCCAAAGGTTGAGCACTATTGATACAGACAAATGTATGTAGACAGGCAACTGAAAGCTCTCCTTATCTATACAGTTGGTCCAATAAAAGATATGCCAATAGTCAGAGACTGTAAGCCTTGCCTTTTGATAAATATTAGGGCATTTAAGAACTGCAGGAGAAAAAAATAAATTGTAGCTTCTTCACTGGTTAGTTTGCCTTCACTACTACTGTTTGGTCTGTTTATAATTTCTCAGTTCAGACAGTATTTTCCTTGCTGTTACTCATTCTTAATGAAGTGTGTGTCACTTGTGAGCCTAGTGAACTTATCCCTTTTATAAGTGCAAATAGGTTGATGAAAAAGCAAATTTATTTAGACACAGTGACATCCACAGAACTGTAACAGTATGTAATTTAGGATGTTGACTGCTATGGATAGAGATCGTATACTGATGGCACACAATAAATATGTAAGAGCTATTGGGCCAAGTAATTAGAAGTATTTAAGAGGAATATTTTATTGGGATTTCATTTATTTGCTCCTCTGTTTTATTTTCCAAAAATGTGTTTCCCAACAGGTTGAGAATGATCCACGCCTAAGACTTATGTATACAGAGTGTGTGAGGTTATGTGGTAACTGGTTGGCAGAAACATGCTTAGAAAACCCTACTGTTATCATGCAGAAATACTTAGAAAAGGTAAGGTTGGGTCTTTTGAGAGTGCAGTGTTTGACAAAGGTCATCACTGACAATCCCTTGTAGTTGAGGGTGATTGTCTTCCATGATTGCCTTACCTGTGGGTCTAAAGACGGCTGACAAAGCCAATCTGGGATTGACAGGTTTTATTGCAACTCAGGCGCATGTTTCCATGTGAGGTGGGTGACAGAGGTATAAAAGATCTGATAAAAGTGTCAAAGTCAAATATTGTTTTTCCACACTGAAAAAACAAATATTCAGTATACTCTAGAACAGCATTTAAGAGACAAAAATTATTTAATTAATCATTTTAACAAACCACTGTATAATAGTCAGTCTGGACTGATGGAACTTTCATCCTCCCCCCTTTGCTGCAAGGCCAGTGTCTCACTCTCACGTATTGCAAAAAAAAAAAAAATCAAAAAAATCTCTTCTTTGAGGATTTGCTTCATTGCCTTCAGTATTGTTTGTCTGCTCTCTCCCTTGTTCTCTATCTCATGCTAATTATTGTGAATCTCTTCCTACTTATTGCTTCTGACTTCCTTGGTACCCTCCACATGCTTTTTCACTCTCCTCTATGACTTTCACTTAAACTCCAGCCAGTTTCTCCACCTGTGATGTTGTCTCTCTCTTGCCTTTTGTCATCATTATAGGCTACAGGCTCGTCAAAGGAGAGAATCTTTCATTGGACTGTAAACCACCATGTTGTGTTGCAGCTGTGGTTCTCTATGAGCAATAATAATAATTGTTGGAGGGCTCCTATACAGTGGTTTATCTTCTTTACAGATAAAAGGTCTTCAGCTGTTCATGCTGGAAAATGAAGTATTTGAGGAAAAATTTCTCTTAGGAAAACAAATATTTGGTTAGCAGAGTTGTTTTTATTTTTTATGCATGCCAATGTCAGCATATACAAGTATTAAATAGTAAAAGAGTTGTTTTAATTAAGCAGTATAGCAGTAAAAGATAGCTAGAACTACTACACCAACCCGATCATCTGCCTTATCATGACTGCATTTGTAACCTGCTCTGTAGGCAGTGGAAGTTGCTGCAGGCCAGAGTGGAGACAGCAGTGATGAGCTAAAGTGTGGAAAAATGAAGGCGTTCCTCTCTTTGGCTCGTTTCTCTGATACTCAGTACCAAAGAATTGAAAACTACATGAAATCCTCAGAGTTCGAAAATAAGCAAGCGTTGCTGAAGGCGGCCAAGGAGGAGGTTGGCCTCATAAGGGAATGTAAAGTTCAGACAAACAGGTGAGTGCCTGGGCTGAAGGATTGTTCTCTCATGGAAAACAAATGTAAGCAAGTTTGGGATTTGCGTTGCATAGTGCAAGAGTGTCAAACATGGCCCATAGGTTGGATTTGACCCAGGGTGGTCTGCCACAGGCATGTGACCCTGGATCTGATCAGATGCACATGGGGCACATGCCTGTGACACAGGCTGGGCCACAAGCCATATTGGGCCCATGGACCTCCCTCCCCCAGGATACCTGATCCAGCGGCTGCTCCAGCCAGTCTGGGATCTGCGCTGCCTGCAGCACAGATCCCAGAGTGCTCAGAACAGGCACTGCATGTAGCACAGTCCAGCTGGAGCAGCAGTCACGCTGCACGTGGTAGCCCCCCCAACCAGATTGTTCCCCGTGCAATGCCCACCTCAGCAGCTCAGGGACTGCACTGCATGCAGCGCCTGCTCAGTCAGTCCAGCACCTGCAGTGTGTGCAGTGCTTGTAAGCACCATGTGCTGTGCAGGTCCTGGACCAGCTGGAGCAGGCACTGTGTTCATTACATGTCCCAGAGCAGGCACTGCATGTGGCACAGTCCGGCTGCTGCAGCCACAGTGTACAGCACAGCTGTGATGCACACAACACCCATTTTGGTAGCTCTGGGATCTGCGCCACACACAGTGCAAGTCCCAGACCAGCTGGAGCAGCTGCCAGATCAGGTACGCTGAGAGAAGGGAACAGGGAAGAGAAGAGGAAGAGGAAGGGAGCTGGATGAGTTTGACACCTATGGCATAGAGGAATCAGAGTGTACATCTCTTCCTTTTATTGAGCCTAAGAGAAAAAGTGAGGGAAAAGGGACTTGATTTTCAGTGATTGAAACTGAGCAGTGGTGCCACTTGGACACCAATGAAGGAGACACCTGACAAGGCAGGGTTTGGTTTAAGAAACAACTTTTTTTTTTTGCTTGTACATCCAGCACAAGTGTCAAATAATATTGGGAGAGTTCTTAAATTGGTAAACGAGCACTCCGGTGTTCTAGTGTATAACTAATAGTTTTAAAAGACTGTCCATCCATAGATACACAGTGAAGGTTCAGCGAGAGCTGGAACTCGATGAATGTGCAATTAATGCACTGAAAGAGGATTGCAGACGCTTTTTGTGCAAAGCCATAGAGAACTACATCAGCTGCTTACTGAGTGGAGAAGAACATGACATGTGGATCTTCCGCCTCTGCTCGCTCTGGCTTGAGAACTCTGGAGTCCCTGAAGTCAATGGGATGATGAAGGTTAGGTTCTGATTAGGGATGTGAACAGTTAAACAATTAATCATTTAACTGATAAGGCCAATGGTAACCAGTTATCTTACCAGTTACCATTTGGCACGGGGCTGGGTGCAATCTGGCAGGGAAGGGGTGTGGGAAAGGAAGACCAAGTGGTGCCCCAGTAGGAACTGGAAGGCAGCAGGGTAAGTGGGAGGGAAGGAGAAAGGAGGAGAGGATGGGGGGGAAGAGAGGGGCAAGGTGGGACTAGTACCCGTAGTTAGTCTGCTTCTTCCCTCCCACCAGGCTGGCAGGCTGGGAAAGCCCCTCTCCTACTGCTGTCTGTCCACTGCTTTACGTGGGTCTTGCCTGGCGGGGCTTGCTGCTGCTGCCTCCTCCCCACTCCCCATCCTACCCCATCAGAGGCCCTGGGGAGCAGTTCCCAGCAGCAGCTGTGTCCAGGCAGGTCTGTACATAGCCCCCAGCTCCCTGCACTTCCCCTCCCCCAAGGTAGGGCAGGCACCACACCCTACCTTGCGGGGTAGGCTAAATTACCTGGCCAGGGCTAGGTATGTGTTATCAGCTAACTGTTTAACCAGTATAATTAGGGGAGGTTAAATGGTAATTCTTTTAAAACAATATATACATCCCTAGCTCTGATCTCACTTCTTGCTTACAAAGTGTTTCTATGTCAAAATCAAATTTAGAACCCTTAGCCTCACTTCCCGGGACCTGCACAGCTGTGCCACTATGCCTACAGCTCATTCACATGTCTTATATTTGTACCTTTAAAACTTATACTGTATATTCTACCTAATAATAGAGCTCACTTTGATATTTCTTTTATCTGCTTAGCTACTCGCCTTCCCAACGCACCTATATACTTGGTAAACAGAGTATAACTGTGCACCATGCAGCCTCATTTTCCTTTCTGTTTTTCCTCAGAATTCATGTATTTCAGTTAAATAGTTAACTGGCATTTTATTTCCTGCCAGTTTAATATAACAAATTAATTAAAATTGCCCTAACGAAAAATAACCTTCTGAGTTTTTAATAAACTCAAGGCTTTTCTCTGATGTAATCCTTGTCCTTCCCATGCCTGGTTCATACCCCTTTGTCATCCTCTGCTATGTTATAGCTAATTTATATTGTAAGTTCTTTGAGGCAGAAATTTTTGTTCAAGTATTTTTGTAAAGCACCATAAGCAGTTCTGCAATTAAAAAAATGGTGCTGGTGCCATCTTTTCCCACTTCAAAAGAAACTGCAAACTAGTAATGAGTGGGCATATGTCCATTATGCTTTTATTTCTGTCTTAATAATAATTAAAAACATGTAATACATTTTTCTTGCAAATACTTTTTTTAATAAATAGCACTTTTTCTTGTCTTTATTGAACTATTTTTAAAATATTTAAAATGTGTTTCTTTCAAATACTTTTTAAAAAATAAATGTTCTTTTTTTCTTGTCTTAAATCAGATTGTTCAAGCCTTCTAGATCAGGACTGTTCTGTTACCATCAGTTTATGTAGCATCCAGTTCATCCATGCCTCCTAACTGACGCATCTAAATCATTCTGGTATAAAATGACCTCTCTCACAGAGAGAGCTGAAACAATGACCAGAGAAATGAACTTGCCACTTACCTCACCAGCAAAGATATTTTTGTGTAATTTGCTTTAGAACACCAATACAAGGCTATCAGGTCACATTTGATGGTTTATGTTTCTTATCTCTTTAACATTTACTCTTTCTTTACAACAGAAAAATGCAAAAAAGATTCCTTCATACAAGTTTCTTCCTCTGATGTACCAACTGGCTGCTCGAATGGGAACTAAGAAGATGGGTGGTCTAGGATTCCATGAAGTTCTGAATAATGTAATTAACACCAGACCATAAGTAGCTTGATTAGGTTAAGTACAAAGAGTTGTATCTTACCTGTTAAAATCTGCTGACAGAACAACCATCTTGCCATGCAATATTTTATCTTGACTGATTTATGTCGCATATATCCTTTTATTACAGTTCTTGTAATCTAATCCTTTTATTTACAATTCTATGTAAAATTCTTTCTTGTGTTGCTGTTTTCTTCATTGTTTTTAATAAATGTAGAACTCCTCAAAATAGTCAGGCTCTCATATTAAAAATACTCTTGAATATAATGTAGGAATTGAAAAAATACAGACTTAGCTGACCTGCTTTATTTTTATATGGACAAAACAATAAAAGACAAAAAATAAATCCTTCTATGTTAGCTAATTAGAATATTGGAAAGCAGAGTAGATTCACATCTTAACAGACTAGCCAAAGTAGATAATATATATACCACGAGTCCTCTGATTAGAATATGAAAAAGTTTAGTGAGTTTTTGACACTTAAGCTTAAAATGTATAGCTCTGATTTTAATTTGAATTGTTTTAATTTTTAAATCTTGTTATATTTTCTGACAGCTAATATCTAGCATTTCACTGGATCACCCGCATCACACTTTGTTCATAATATTGGCTCTGGCAAATGCCAAGAAGGATGAACTTCTGACAAAACCAGAGACAAGAAGAAGCAGTGCATTAGTAAAAAATGCACCGAAAGAAATCTCCCCACTTGACATGGTATCTAAATCAATCTGAATTTGTTTCACATATCACATTTGGTGTCACGATGTCAGAAAGTTGTCATATTGACAGGGGATTCCTTAATGCAGAGTTGCAGACACTGATTGTTGATGGGATGCAAAGTGGGGGGGGAAATCTTAAAAATTTTTAAAAATCTGTGCACAGACCAGGGACTTCTCAGGTTTGACAGTAGTTATGCAAATAGCTTATTACAATGCTTTCAACAACAAAAAAATCCTTACTGTTCTTGAAAAATATTCCCTCAAGTCCCAAGTATTGTAAAGGAAGTTTCCTTTAGATTTTCCACCCTGGTACAGTGGGATTCTACAAATTTTAGGTGCTACAAAGATTCGACTGGGTATATAACTAAAGGTAGATGACAACCAAAAATGGTTCTGTTTTACATATTTAAATGTTATAAGCTTCTTGTCTAAATCTGTGGGATTTAAATATTTGGGTTTGTACAAGGTATCTTTAATATAGTTAGGGCTTTTTTAGAGAAAAAGTGTAAATGCAGTGCTATAGCCATAACAGCATAACACAATTTCATAACTTAGTTTTAAAGTTAATATTCTTGTTAGAATTTTTATTACTTATGACTGTAAGGACATTCCCAAATATTTTTTGTTAAAACTAATTTCTGAGATAGTTTTGTGGGTGAGAAGGGGGCGGGTAGTGAAAAAGGTAGTGGCATTGAATTCATAAAAGCTTGAACAAGAATAGTCCTTTTTCTGAGGTGAGAATGTATTGAACACAGCAATTTGCAACTTCAGGCACACAACAAAGAACAACCATTAATCTTCGCCTAAGCTAAGATGCAGCCCAGCAAAATACAGTGAGAGCACACACTACTTAGTCCAATTTCAAATCGAATGTAATAAACCAAAAAGATAGGAGAAAGCCTTGCATAAGTCTTATGTCACAAGTCATCTGGGCAGTCACCTCCTACCTCTCAGTCTGGTCCTGCAGGGCTTGGCCCTGGGCTCACAGGGGACCAGTCCCTCCAGCCCGGGTTCCCCAGCCTCTTCCCCCTTCCCCATGGCCTGAGGGAGCTGAGAGGGATTACACCACCTGCCCTTATCAACCACTTGTCTCAGTCTCTGCCAGAGGAGTGAGGGGGTGGAGTCTGCTGGTCTCCTGCTGGCCAGCAGCCAAGCAGACTCTGGCTGGGGGCCTGTGCCAGTGGAGAGGAGGTTTAAACCCCCTCCTTCCCTTCCGCCTGAGCCTGCCTGCCCATGCCCCCACCACTCTAGTGGGGAAGTCTGGCAGGGGCTGTTCCCCTGCAGACCTGGCTGTGGTCCCCAGCTGGGTTTCCCAGCACCACCCCTTGTCAGCCAGCCCTCACTGCTCCAGCTAGAGCAGAGGGGCAGAGCTAGCCCTGCTCTCTGAAGCAAACAGCACAGCCCAGGGCTGCAAAGCATCCTGGGATCCTGGGGGACTGTGATTTAACTTGAACCAAGAAGGGGTCTGGGACAGAAACCGGTTTGACCTAAATCAGTTAAGTCTGATACTACATTGAACCAGGTTTATCTTAAACCATTTCAGCCATTTTGAAACTGGTTTATGTGCACTGAACTTCTGTTCTGTTACAGGTTTAAACCAGTTTCTGATCACTTAAACTGGTTTTTGTGTAACTTCTGTTCCTAGCAACAATGTTGCGAGTAGAGAAAGAGAGTTTGGAATCAGACTTCTGCCTGAACCCTCAGCCATATACATGTGATCTTCTCTAGCCGGCCACGTGAGGGCCAGCAACAGAAATAGGAAAGAGATAGGGAAGCCGTTTGTCCCTTTATATGCCCATTACCTGGACAAAATATCTGCCATAGTCTTCTGCCCTCCTGACCCCAGATTGGAAAATGCTAATTAGCATTTAGATCAGGTCCCCAAACTTTTTCATATTGCGTACCCCCTTCCAGATTTACCAGCTAGCTGCTGCATACCCCTACCAGCATGGTTTATATTTTAACCCCTTAAATGCCAAATACTATTATAATAAAAATTAAATCCACCAGTACACAATTTCATCTGCGTATCCCCCAGAGATGTCTTGCGTACCTCCAGGGATATGTGTTACCACAGTTTGGGAACCCCTACCTTAAATGAATTCAGGTTTGTATTGCAGAAGGTTATTCAGTGTTTGTGTTTCCTTTCTTTACACAGGCTGACCTCATTTCTAGTGGATGGTAGTTAGTAGCATTTCTTATATTTTTATTTTCTTTGCTCCCACAGGATCGTATGGAGGCTGCTAACAACATCATTAATATCATAAAAAGTAGGAAGGCTTCTATGGTCAGAGGTGTTGAGGCACTTTGTGATGCTTACATCACATTGGCAAATTTAGATGCTACTCCGTGGAAATCTCAAAGAAGTAAGTCTTGAAAAAGAGGGACACTACTTAGTAGGTCGGGTGCTTACAGTTTGGATTCCTGTGGTTCTGTTATTAAGCATGGAGAAGTCACTGTTTAGCTCACAGGAGGGTGATAGGTCAATGAATTATTATCTGTGAAGTTCCTTCAGATCTTTGGATAAGAGTTTCTATTCAAGAGTTAACTAGTTAAGTGTTTTTTGGCAGGGAGGGAAGGAGGGTACTGTGCTACTGTGGAAAAAAAAGTCTCTTCAGATACCTTGAATTCATGTGAGGTTAAATCTGGTGGGCTCCTGGATGTGGGACAGCTGGAGAATCTCTGGTACTGCCGGGAGAGACCTGCCTTTATTGCTTCATTTCTGGTCTCTTAAAGGACATAGGACAGTTCCCAGCCTTCTCCCCATGCAGGTCTGAGATCCAAGGGCCAGACTGCAGTGTTGGTTAAAAAAAACAAAACAAAAAAACCCCAGATATTGGTAAATGTGAATTTCAAGGAGTGCCTACAATTTCTTATTGGAAGAAAGGGTGTTTGTGCCCAGAAGCTAGCAAAGAATATATTTTCCAACTATTCAGTTGGTCTAATAAAAGATACCATGTCTACCCAAAGAACCTTGCCCGCCTAATTCAAAACTGCATTTGTTTCAACTGCAGAAGGCATCAGTATTCCAGCTGAGCAGCCTATTACTAAACTAAAGAACTTGGAGGATGTAGTTGTTCCCACCATGGAAATTAAGGTGAATAAAGCATTGTATCTTCAGAGTCCTTGGAGCACAAACTATGATCCTGGATTTCCCATTGCCAGACAAGTGCCCTGACCACCTGCCTACAGAGTCCTGCTCGTTCTTCAACTCTTTGTTACCCTACAGATCTTGCATTCTTGGCCATGCAGTGGCCTAGCTTCCACAGGAGGGGAGAGAGTGCCCTAAGCCCACCCTAGCCTGTGGTCTGCTAGTTTAAGAATCAGGAGATGGGGAACTGAACCTGCCTCCCATTTTCTGTGCATGTGCTCAAACCTCTCAGCTGCTATATAAGGTGAACAGCACCACAACTGGACAGGTTTTATAGCAATGGAATTAGCCAGTCTCCCATTCCCCAAAGGGGCAGTTAGGCATCTAAGTGCAGATGAGGGTTCAGGGCTGTGAATTGCAGTCTTACTGAGGTGCCTAAATTGTAGCTGCAGGGTGGTCACTAAGTTCCGTTAACACATGGAAGTTTGATGCATCTTTCTCAATGGCATTTGTTATTGGCTGGCCTTGGCCTTTCCCTTCTCTCAGGCTTGTGTTGTTCATCTCCTTAGGCACCTCATGCTCCCTATGCATTGTATTGGGCACATAGACACCTACCTTAGGGCAGTGACTTCCACTCCTAGTCAGACCCCAATGCCCCTTTGTGGATCTAGTTTAGTGGTCCTCAACTGGGGAGTGTCGTGAGACTACCCCCCCCTTGGGTGCCACAGTGGCAGCTGGCAGGCAAAACTGCACCATGCGCAGGGCTGTAGCACGTGTGCACCCTTGTTGCGTTACGGCTTTCTGATAACCCTAATGCAGGCAGAGCTGACTCGGGTTGTAGTTGTATCCAGTCTGGCCTCCCCCCATGCTTCTCCCAGAAACAGCAGCCTACCCGCAGTTGAAAAGCACTGAGGTAATTTGAGGCAGCACCAACAGTGGTTTTCAACCACGGATTGCTACCAATTAAAAAAAAAAGTGGTGGAGTGGTGCCCTAACTCAGAAAATGCTGAGAACTACTGATCTAGCCCCTACAGACCACCAAGATCATATATTAACCATTTTGTGCTAAATCTGCTAATAAAGTCTGTAAAGCTTCAGATTATAGCTAATCAACCATTTTTCTTTGGTGTGATGGACATATATTACAGTGATTTTAACTATGTGAATGATTTCAGGTGGATCCCACAGGGAAATATGAAAATTTGGTGACAATAAGGTCATTCAAGCCAGAATTTCGCTTAGCAGGAGGCCTGAACCTGCCTAAAATAATTGATTGCATAGGCTCAGATGGAAAAGAGAGAAGGCAGCTGGTCAAGGTGAGTTCTCTCTTATGTACTGCCTATTGTACCAGTCACAGAAATGGCAAAAACTATCATGTGTACAGGCCTGGGGACCTTTGAATTCTTCTCCTAGTTCTCATATAGACTAGTTCTGTCACTTGGGTACATCACTTAACATTTGATTGGGATGATGCTGCCTTGAGCAGGGGGTTGCAGTAGATGACCTCCCTGTTTTTGTGTCATTCTGTGAACTGTCTCAGTGTTCCCAATACAGGGCTGTGTTGACAATTAAAATATGTTTGCAGAAGGGTTTTAAAAAAGGAAATTACCAAGTGTCTATATCATTCTTGAGAGGCACATGAAAATATATTATTCTTGGGAATGTACAGACCTGTAGCAGGGATGACTGGGATTTCTGCAGTATTAGTACTCTGCAACCAATGGAAAAGCTATGATCTGCAGTCCTCATCACTAATTATGTGATAACATTAAAGCTCAACAGAATATTCATGTGGCTCTGATTCTGATTTTTATATTATTAATCATAACTTCAGTATCAGTTGGTATTGCCTCAGTTGCATGATAGGCTGTGCGGTGCAATATTGACTGAACTTTCAAAGCATACTACCAAAAGAAAGTTATGTACAATTTTGGAAAATATGAAAAAAAAAAGTTTCCCATAAGAAGAAAAAGCCGGTAAATTAATTTTACTTCCAGCTTCTGAACAGTACTAGAAAAGCAAGTAGAGAGAGAGAGAGCATATGCACGACTGTAACCATGAATTACATTTTTTGAAACTATACAAAATTAATATAGGTTTTGCAGAGTACGTAAATGCTTCTAAAGGATTATTTTTATTGCAGTAGCAGAAATTGGATCCCAGAAAGGTTGTCATTTAATTGCTTTTGGTATTTCTTCCCAAGGGCCGGGATGATCTGAGACAGGATGCTGTTATGCAGCAGGTTTTCCAGATGTGTAATATGCTACTTCAGCAAAACACTGAAACCAGAAAGAGAAAGCTAACCATCCGAAGATACAAGGTAACCTCCTGCTGCCATGCTGCAGCAGTTGTGATAAGTGGCACTTGTGTGGTGTGATGTTTCCTCTTCTGTTGCTGCCCAAAGGCACTTCAAACAAATTGTACATGTCATCAAGAAATTAACTGTTTCCTCAAGTGGGCAGAGTTCAGTAAAAGCAAATGTTTTAGTTTAACTGTTCCCCTCATTAAGTACAAAAGAAAATTGCTGCACTGGATTTTGTTTCAGGGCTTTTTGAAGTGTTCTTTATACAGATCAAAAAAACGAGAGGGGGAAGTCATGGGAATGAGCTTTGTATTTGATAAGTGGGAACTGTGGTTCTAAACAGCCAGTAAACCTACCTTTTTTACCGTGTAACCTCTAAAAGTTTCAAGAACTCATAGATGGATTTCATTCTGTTTGGCAAAAATAAATAAGTAAAACCTGTTTGGTTTTGCAATTCTGTAAAAAGAATGAGGGCAGGGAGGAAAAAGTTTCAGAATAATTTAAAATGTGTATATAATGGAAATCATGTTTATTTAACTGTAATCGAAATTACAAATCCCACCTTTAGTACTAGAGACTTTCATACCTCGCTGACAATTAAATGATAAAGCAAAAGAGGTGAACGCTCTACAAAAATCTAAATTAGAAATTCTCATAGCTGCCTCCAAAAGAAGAGGAAAACATCAAAACCAAAAAAATTACTACTCAGTAACCAGAGGGGTCAGTCAGAGCCAGCTGCGGTGTGACCTGTTGTCCAGTAGGAGCCAGCAATCTGAGACTGGATATTCTGAGTATCTTCAGTTTCACATGTATATTTTAATTGTCACACAATACACTGATCCAAACAAATGCTTTCAATAGCCCATAAAGTATGTTGAACAGTTAGTAATACCTGCATTATTATATGAGGACCAAACATGGAAACTCAGTAGGGTAATTATGTTGTAGTATAGCATGACTACCTGTTCATTAGCAGGTTCTTTTACTAAAGAAAAGTGCGTCCATTGATTAGAAAAAGTTATAAGAAGAAGCTATGTGAATTGAACTGTATACTCTAATACTCATGTCCCTTAAAAGGATGCATGCTGTAATGTATTTGCTACTGGTTTTCTATTCCCAGGTTGTTCCCCTTTCTCAGAGAAGCGGAGTCCTTGAGTGGTGCTCAGGGACGACTCCCATTGGCGAGTTCCTTGTGAATCCTCAAGAAGGAGCTCACAGTAGATACAGGCCAAAAGACTACAGTAGTCTTCAAGCTCACAAGGCTATGATGGTGAGTCACAGTAGGAAAAGAAGAATCTGTTTCGTTTCATGTTGAGTAGAGGTTCTTTAAATTGCTGATCTTTAAAAAACAAAACAAAACATTGGATTTCATATCAGCGTAATGTAATAACTGACAATAGGGTGTGAGATTGAATTTATTGATGATATCTTCAGGTTTATCTGACAACAATCTGGAAACAGATATTAAAAATATTAATTATGAATTAAATATCTGACATGAGAAAAAACAGACAGTGGTTGAGCCTCCAAAAAAATCTCTTTCCAGATGAGAACACTATTGAAGTTTAGAATGGTTTTCGCAGAGGCCTGGCAGATTTAGTTATCTTCCAGAATTAATTTATTTTTATCAATCTTTTTCCCATGATAATGAAAGAAAATAACAATTAAAGAACTAAAAATATTTTAAGTTAGTGATTAACATGAATGCTTTGAAGTTTCATTACAACTGTGAGAGAATGGCACAAACATTTGGTATCAGAGTAGAGCAAGGTGCGTTTCCTTCTAGTTCTTTTTTTTCCCCTGCCAACTAATTAACGAACACAAAAAAAAATCTCTTATTTATTTGTGGTTTGAAGGATGCCCAAAAAAAGCATTTTGAGGAGAAGTATATCGTCTTTATGGACATCTGCAAGAATTTTCAACCTGTGTTTCGCTACTTCTGCATGGAAAAATTCCTGGACCCAGCTGTTTGGTTTGAGAAGCGATTGGCTTATACTCGCAGTGTTGCTACATCCTCTATTGGTACAGTAAAACAACTGTAGTCGTTCTGTTCAAAATGATTGTCCCCATATTTTCAGACCTTGTGCAGGTTTATTCACTTCCATAAAGAGGAAAATCATACCATTTCAGGATAATGACAGTTAAGCCAAGTCGCACTGTGACAGCTTCCCTTACCCAGTTTACTGAAACTCTTATTCTAGTTGTAGGGGTGTAGGTTGTAGCCATGTTGGTCTAAGGACATAGGCAGACAAGGTTTTTTGGGTGAATCTGATATCTTTTATTAGACCAACCTAAATAGTTGGGGAAAAGAAATTAGCAAGCTTATTCTAGTTGTTGTATTCAAAAGTCGGGTTTAGATTTTGGCTTTTTTTGCTTTTGTAGGTTTTTCTAATCTTGGAAGATTTAAAATAACATTTCCCATTTAGGAAATATTAATTCCTCCCCTTGTGTTTTTAGCAGAGTTAAGTCTATTAGAGGTGCCAATTTTATTTTCTTTGTCTATTAGCATTGTTTGTAACGTCTGAAACAAGGTGCTCAGCTTGAGCATATTTCTAGTTAACTGCTGCTGATGAACCAGCATGGAAATGCACACATATTGGGTTTTTAATGAGCTTTCATCAGTTTGATGGCTTTACTCTTAAATTCAGGGTGATTCAGTTTTAGAGTTAAATTAAATATTCACGTTCTGGAAGATATTCAAGAGAGTATTACATAGATTATGAGTGTGTGAATATAGGTTCTGTTTTAAGTTTAAACTATGTTAAAGCATCCCTGGTTTATATAAACATGAATACTTCAAAATATTGCTTATATGAATAGAATGAGTTCTTGGGCAGCAGGCCGGCTCAAAGGCCTGTGACTGTTCAACTATAGCACGCAGCAGAGATGGTACTTTTAACCCTAGAGGACTATCACTAAGCTCATGCTTTACACAAATGAAGATTGTCTGTACTTCGAATTCATTCTACTGAATGCCGTATTGAGTATAGTATCAGTATCATACAATACAATTGAAACATATGACTGTGAGGCCCATTTGTGAGTTAATGAGTAACTAATAGAAAACAAAAAAAAAGTATCATAAAATGCACCTTGAACAGTTATTTTAAAGCGTGGGTGTGTATGGTGGCATGTGACACTTGTAAAATACATTTTTGGCAAACTGAAGTCTGTTAATATTTATCATAGTATTTCTTAGTATATTATTTGGCAAAAAATGAGGAGGGACCTCTCTCTGCAAAACGGGGGGGCTAATTCAGGTTTAAGAGCTCTACTGAGTGTTAAAATTGTTGTATTGTTGTTGCATATCTGGTTTCTAACTCAACCAGTTTTGTGACTTTATGGCTATGTACAGACATTCAAAAAGCCTGAGGCAGAATTGATCCAAGTTGTGTGGTTTTCTGCAAGCAGCATAGTTTCGATCGGTAGCAAACAGAATACATATTCAGCTTTTGGGGGATAGTGGGGGTTTGGGGGAAGGAGAGCACTGCCAGTCTATATGTGCTGAATTTTTGTTTGGCCAGTTTCACTTGTACCTGTAAAAGCTTAATGTCTGTACCTGGCCTATAGGACCACATGTCCATCAAAGGGAAGGGGCAGAACTCCATTAAAGCAGGTTTTCTGCCTAAAAGTTCCATCAGGAACTTTTATCCCTTGCATCCAGTGCACCGTTTCTGTTGCAGACACATTGTATGATATTTATACGGGCTACTCTGTACTGGTACTATTAGTCTGAATAGAGAGAGTGTATTACCTGCTCTCATTTTTAACTTGTTTACATAAATCTTCTTAGTCAGCTTTTTCATGTTTTTACAAAGATGAATGTGAAAAAAAAGTTTTAGTGATTACATTTCATATGAGATGATCTTTTTCAGTTGGCTATATACTGGGACTTGGAGACAGACATGTTCAGAATATCTTGATTGATGAGCAAACTGCAGAACTTGTACACATAGATCTGGGTAAGTGGAGCAGCAGGGAGAAAAAAGCTTTCTTTTTCTTAACTTAAACTTTTTTGTAACATTTCACTACATCTCTTGCTTTAGGAGTTGCTTTTGAGCAAGGTAAAATCCTTCCTACACCAGAAACAGTTCCTTTTAGATTAACGAGAGACATTGTGGATGGAATGGGCATCACTGGCGTGGAGGGAGTCTTCAGAAGGTAAGCAGTGTGTGATGTCTGTTGCCTCTCCATGCTTCTGTGCCTCCGTGCTTCTGTTTCAGCAAAGCTTCCCTGATTGAGAGAGAGGCCCCAGTTTTGAAGGACTGATTTTTGGGGAAAGGGTCATGTGATTTGCATGTAAATGCAGTAGTTACTTTTAACCATGCCTACTATTTCATGTTAGTAAATGAGGATAGAAACTTTGAAGCTTAATAAGACATTTCTCATCTAATAATTTTCTTTCCACTAAGAGCTACTCTTCCTCGCTGAATATCCCCTTCACCCACAGCAGTCTGGTAAATGACCAGAAAGCAAACAGAATTTCATCTCTAAAGTAAAAGCTAAAATATAATTGTTTTAAAGTCAATTAATGTATTAAGTTGTAATCTTAATGCTACTAATCTATTACTAGAGTGTTTCTGAGGCTCTGGAAGAAGTCTTCTGTTACAAGGTCAACACTTAGTCCTGAAGTCTGTAGCAGCAGCATTGAACTACCTCTGTATTGTATAGGGAGAGAGCGTTAACCCACTAGGGACCAAAAACTATCAGGCACGAACTTTGGCCTGTAATTTAGGTTGTTTCTAACTAGTGGAGGACAGAGGTTCTGGAACAGCCTTCACTCATAGGAATAGTGGGGGCAAATGATGATCTAGGTAGTTTTGAAATGAAACTTGCTGAATTTCAGTGGGATTATATGACACAGTTGCTTACCACAGAAGAAAACTCAATTTGAGGCAGATGTACATGATAGTTTTGACAGCACAGCTCTGCTGATTACACTTCCTAGCGAATATAATAATGCCAACAAAACTCTTGCTGCAAGTAACTTTGCTGACAGAAGAGAGCTTCTGTTGGTTTCGTCTGTCAGTAGTTCTCAAACCTCATTAGGCTCAAGACACCCAGCTCTTAGTTTGACTTGTTTTTTGACTACAGAAAAGTAATAGAGCAATTCCTCAGAAACACCATAACAGGTCAGAAGGTTTTTAACACTGGATTCTTACTGGGTTTACCTTGTGAATTATATTTACATTCCTAGAAGTGCTCACATTGTGTGACACCCCACAGCTCCCTGGCTGAGAATTACTGGGTCATGTTGTCTGGGGAGCTGGTGTACCTGCAGTGGCAGAAAGGCCCTTTTGTCAGCATGTCTGGCATGTTCATTATAGGGCTGTGCCAACTTATTGCTGTTGTGGCAGAGGCTTTGTAGCATGGACAAGCCCTTGGGGATGCAGGAGTTCCTGTCTAGCCCTATGTGCATTTTCTGTACTATAAAATGGGAAGCATCAATAATTACAATCCTGCTTTTGAAGAAGGGTAAAAATACAAATGACTTATGTTTTAAGAGGAAAAACTCAATATTACCATAAATGGAAGGAAGGCCAAAAACATCTTTAAAAAAAAATCTTTTGTAGGTGCTGTGAGAAAACGATGGCTGTGATGAGAAATTCGCAAGAAGCTTTGCTAACTATTGTAGAGGTAAATGATTTTCATGCTTCCTGATGAATAACTGAAAGAAAATTGTTCTTTCTCTCTCTATATGTTGAAATATGACTGAAATAACCAACTGCGTTGAATCTTTGCTTTTTCCTATTGGATAGTTCAATGGAAGTGTCTAAAACTGTTCATCTCTAGCTTTTTTTTTAAACTGTCCCCAGCTCACGTTTTTTGTGGCAACCCTTTAAGGCATTAAAATTACAAACCTGTTCCTTCAATATCTAAGGCTCCTAGTCAGAGAAGTATGTAGCACTTCTAACGTTCGTAGTGCTGCATGTCTAGTAAGCAAATGTACAGTAGAACATCTCTTAGTTTACTGAGTTTTTTGCTCTGGTAGTTGCATGCTAGAGCAGAACCTAGTATTTGAGGTATATCATAAAGCACCTGAACTGGAAAAGAAGTGAAACAACAGAATTGCTTAATAGTTTCAGTAGGAAAAAAACATGAATTCAATAGGTGCTCTAGAATGTGTACTGAAAAGGAGAAACGGGTTAATCAATATAAAAAAAGATCGACCTCTTTATTGAAGAGGGAGGACAAAGGCAGTTGGATCAGAACTGAAGCTCTTAGAGTATCAGGGGATGGGTCAGCAACACGCTTTTGCTTTGTGTTCATCTCTGTTTATTTGCTGTGTTCTGTCACTACTGGATTAAGCCACATGCAAGGGTTCTACTCTCATGTGGACTTCCGCTGTTTAATTTCTCTCTTCCTGTTAAGTCATTAAACTAGCTATATTTAGGATTTTAATACTTGTTTCCTTCTTGACTAGGTACTGCTGTATGACCCCCTCTTTGACTGGACCATGAATCCTCTGAAAGCACTGTATTTGCAACAGAGACCAGAGGATAAGGCTGACATCCGTACCACTCTAAACGTTGATCATCAGCAGTGTAACAGAAAAGCCAAGTAAGGGAGTTATTTCTTGCCTAGCTTTATTCATAGGTGTTAGGCTTGGAAGGGACCTCAGTAGGTCATCGAGTCCGACCCCCAGCGCTGGGGTTAGATGACCCCAGTGAGGTGCTTGTCCAGTCTCCTCTTGAAGACCGCCAAGGCAGGGGAGAGCACCACCTCCCTTGGAAGCACATTCCAGATTCCGGCAATCCTTAGTGTGAAGAAGTTCTTTCTAAAGTCCAACCTAAATCTGCTCTCCGTCAATTTGTGGCCATTGTTCCTAGTTACTCCAGGGGGTGCCCTAGTGAACAGAGCATTTCCTGTTCCCGGCTGCCCTCCCCTGATGAGTTTACAGGCAGCCACAAGATCACCTCTCAGCCTTCTCTTGTGAAGGCTGAAGAGATCTAGGTCCCTCAGTCTCTCCTCGTAGGGCCTCGTCTGCAGGCCTCTGACCATACAAGTGCCCCTCTTCTGAACCCTCTTGAGATTCTCTGCATTCCTGTTGAAGTGCGGCGCCCAAAACTGAACACTGTATTCCAAGTGCGGCCTGACCAGTGCCACATACAGGGGAAGCATCACCTCCCTGGACCTGTTCATCATGCATGATAAAGCGCGGTTAGCCTTGTTGATCGCTTTGTCACATTGATGACTAATGTTCATCTTGGAGTCAACAATGACTCCAAGATCCCTTTCCAATGCTGTGCTGCTGAGAAGGTCCTCCCCCAGCCTGTAAGTGTGTTGGTGGTTCTTTTTGCCGAGCTGCAGCACTTTACACTTGTCTTTGTTGAACTGCATCCTATTTCGTTCTGCCCATTTTTCCAACCTGTCCAGATCCACCTGGATCTGTTCCCTACCCTCTGCTGTGTTAATTTGGCCCCATAATTTGGTATCAGTGCGAACTTGGACAGGGTGCTCTCTATGCCCAAGTCACTGATGAAGACATTGAATAGCACCAGTCCAAGGACCGAGCCTTGTGGGACTCCACTGCCAACATCTTTCCAGGTTGATATCAACTCGTCCACCACCACTCTCTGGGTGCGTCCCCTGAGCCAATTTGCCACCCACCTGACTTGTAATCATCTACATCACAGCCTGTCTTTCCTAAAGTTTTGCATCCTCTTCTGGCTGCACACTGTTTGATTCTTTTTCATTTTTATTTTTCTGGCAGTGATCAGAGTTTTAACAAAGTGGCAGAACGTGTCCTGATGAGGCTTCAGGAGAAACTGAAAGGTGTAGAAGAAGGGATAGTGCTCAGTGTGGGAGGACAGGTGAACCTTCTAATACAACAGGCCATGGACCCCAAAAACCTCAGCCGACTCTATCCGGGGTGGAAACCTTGGGTATGATCTGGAAGTATCCACTAAGTTGTAGAGCAAATAAGCCTGTTTGATTCTTGGGGAAAGAATATCGGTTAGCATTTCATATGGAAATTTCTGGAATATAAATATGATCTCAGAAGTGATTTTGTAGGTTTATAAACAGTTTTGAAATCAATGTTTAATTTCTTTAATGAATATCCAATTATACTGTTATTCTCCACAACTGTCATCAGGATAGTGTTCTGGTATTCCTGTGCTGTACAATGGAAATTTTGTGACATTCAAGGAATGGTTATTCCTCTCAAACTAGGAATTAAGTGGCTTCTACATGTAAATCCTTTTATAAAACCTTGAATTCTTATTATTAGTGTTTGGCATTTCCTAAAACTTGACTCAAACTCAGATTACTGGTTAAGTATCTCTACACTCTTGTATATTGTTTTTTAAAATAATAATAAGACTGTATTATCTCTACTGAGTGGAATCATCGTAAACTAGAAAACATGGAATAACCAAGTGCATTTATAAAAGAAGCAGCACTATATCTTCAAGTCTGTTGTGCAGTGGTACTTGACAGAATTCAAAACAGACCTAAAAAGAGCTTCATATGCACGTTTATTTTTCAGACTAATAATGCTGCAGCTACCAATGAGAGAACATCATCACTGCACAATGCCTTCTTGATAAATCATCTTTGAGTCAAGTACATTTATAGTGCTGCTTTTTTGTTCCTTTTAGTTTAAATTATATTGGCATTTTCTTTGCATAAGCAAGGATTTTCACAGCATTAGCAACAAAGTTAGCTTTGTCTTCTTCAAAAATGTACTATGGGCTGACCCAAAAATATGCAGCCTTTCAATATCGGAGAGAAATACAAAATTTTAAAATTATAATGTGAATACATAACTTGTTTAATGTGTACAGTTTTATTTTATATATTGAATTGCATGTCCCTTTGTTTTTTTTTAAACAATCAGATAGTTAATGAACATGCACAAAGCAGTAATCTCTTCAGACAGTTGTGTCTATATTATACTTCTTAAAATCCTGCCTGAAATGTTTAATGTTTAAAAAAAATACAACTAAAATATATTAAATTTGACACAATCTCTCAAAATCCTGAGGTTGGACTTCAGCATTTCACTAACGTTAGTTTGTCTTGCTTTTATCATTTCAATTTTTAAGTTTGTTACATTTTTTGTCAATACTTGCACAAATTTTATTCCTTAATGCTGGTAGAAATGGAAAATGAAGGCGGAATGAAATTATCTTCCTATAAGATGTTAATTTGTAGACTGAAAATGAAATAGGTCAAACGGAGCATGAACGTTAATGGTTTCATAGGAAAGGAAAGGGTCATAGCTTGCAGCCATGGGTAATAAGTAGGAAAACTCTGAACAGAAAAGTGCTGATGAAGATGTAAAACAGTTAATGCCTAAAGTTAGGCTCCTCTATACATGTTCTGATTTTCAAATATGATTTCTATTGGAGTTGGTAAGTGCTCAGCACTTCTGACTCAAGTATTTTGTAGGGAGTGTTTAGGTACTAATTTAAAAAAGAAAATCTTGGTCACTGGCTGTATTACTTGAACTTTATTAACGTTCTTAAAAAAAGAAATCACTGCATGGGACTTCTAAATCAATGTAGGGTCTAGGTCCAATGCGTAGAGAAGTGTTAGCCCAGCAATTATTAGTATATGTTATCCCCATTGAACCTGTTACATAGAATTATTCTTTAAAGGGACAGTTTCAATTGTTTGACCTAAAATTTAGATTTTGTATTGAAAAACAAAAGAAAACAAAGAAAAAAACTATTAAAATTTAACCCAAATAAAAAAAATGTTCAGCTTCAGAGAGAATATTTAATTATTCCACTCCAGTGTTGTGAACTTAGTATTTTATTGAATGAAGAAAAGAAAATGAAACTAACAGTCTATTTTACTGTCTCAGATAAACAAAATAGGAATAAGAAATATATAAGTATTTTGAACTGAATATAGTTAGTATGCAAGTATGACTGTCATATTGACAGTTTTCCTTTTTAAGGAGGAATACCTAATTTTGGCATGTTCATACATAATACATAGTGTTTTTCCAGAGAACTCAGCTGTTAAACTTAACGTTACAGTGAAATTACCTGTCTCAAGCCATAATAATACTCTTATGACCAGGGATCATCAGGCATTGAGCTTTCTCTTTGCACGTTTTAGTACTTCTTCCTTTTTAACGGTCAGAATTAGAGACTGATATTGTAGTTAATTTCTAGCATATGCAGGATAAAAAAGTATGACTTAATATACATGAGGTGGGAGAAGGTATTTTGTTCTGAACATTTCACTCAAATTCAGGTCCAGTAACCTTGAAACTAAGGCTGTGAACAGATTTGCATTTGTAGCACTACAAGTGCCACAGCATCTTGTTGCACTATGAAGGGTGTTCCTATTTTCAACCCCCACCATCTCCCCTGCAGCTGGAGTACTGCAAAATCTGTTGTCACTGACAAAGACTGGTGGCCATCAGTGCCTGCTGCTGGAGTGGCAACAGCAGCCCCTGTTGCTGCAGCAAACAAAGCAGCAGCCCCCCAGTTTTGGCTGGACTGCAGCTCTGCTCTCTACCAGGTTGTTGTTAAGCCAAATGCACTCCTCCCTCCCTCCCACCTTGGAAGAGTAAAGCACTGAGATGCTTGGAGCAAAAGATCCTCTGCAGCGCTACATGCAAGTGTACAGATGTTACTTGGGGGGCTGTGAGGTACAGCACCAAGGAGAAGTTCCCATTTCAAGCAGGAGCATGGCTGAGGCACTTGCACCATTTTTGTAGCACCATAGGCAGGGTGCGCATCTGTATGACTGCTTTTTGTAGTTCAACAAGTTTGTATATAAAACTACAAATATAACATCTGTCTATGACCTAAGATCGCTTGATACCAGAGAGCCATATAAGAGTTGCCTATATTAGCACTCCAGAAATGTGAGAATACATATAAGTCTGTATCTTTTACATTATAATATTTTCCTGGCATGCACATTGTTATATGATTGTAAAAAATGAATTTAACATGGACTGTTTCTAAGGAATATTTTAGGCCAGGGGGAATCTATGACAATGTGAAGTAACAGGGATGTTAAGATTTTGATTTGTACTTTTTTACAATCCAATGCAACTTAGTTACGTATGGGAAATGTGTTTGTGTGCAGTTTCTGTTGGATAAGTGTCTAGCCTCCAAAACTGGCCCCCTTGGGGATAGATCACAGATTTAAATGAGTTGAGACTGAACCACTATTAGAGAAGACTGCTGCAGAACAAGGATTGATCTCAGCAGGCAGAAATGCGTGAGGAACTGATAACTTTAACCACCAGTGTTGTCAGTCTGAAACATTTCATGATCTCCCAAGACCAACATAAACATCAGGATTAATTTCCCAATGAAAGTTAGTTATGTGATTTTGTTATATGATCCCATGAAACTTTGTGTATCCAGAGTATGTACAGTATATTTTATTGAAACCCCACACCTATGTGTTATAAATCACTTTTTAACATCCCAGAAAGTTATGCCTTTAGAAAATACCGTTTGCAGGTGGTGATGAAGTCTATGCTATGTTATCTATTCTGGGCTACTGATAATATTCTATGCAAATATAAATGTGCTACACCTTCAAGAGCTATATTACATAATGTGCAAAAGTGTCAATAAAGACATCTTTCTTAATAATGGGTGCTAGTAATAGCTCACTGGAATTTAATTGTGCCACTGTGGTAGATGAAAGTATGCATACTATTATTATTACTTTCACGATTCAAAGCTGAAACATAGTATAAACCAGTAGTGTCAGATTCACCTGGGGCCCCAGGCCAGATCTGGATGTTAGGGCTTCTTCTGGGCTGGATTTATTCTGGGGTGGCAGTGGCAGCAGCCACCACAGCAGCAGTGGGGCAGGAAGCCACAGGCCAGGCAGCTGCTCCTGTGGTAGAGGTACATATGCAAACACAGGCAAGGCAGCCTCAAGGTGGCTAGAGTAGCTAAAGTCCATGTCCACCGGGCTCCTTGATTTCACAGCAGGGCACACCCACCACTGGCCACACATACCACCAGCCACACCCCCGGTTTAGCACAATCTGTATTACGGTATTAGCAAAATCTGAGCAATACATCTCTAAATGAAAACACAGATCCCAAATACAAAAATATACCTACACAGGAAATTATAGCCTTAAATGTCAAAATGATGTTTTTATAAGTTCTTTGCTTCTAGAACAGTAACCTTCAATATACTGTGTTTACCTAAATCCAAAAGCTCCACTTATTAGGGGTGCACTGACAGAGATTTTTGGGGCCAGTACCAATAGCCAGTTTTTAAGGAGGCATATCAGCTGATACCAATCTGATTTCCGATACCAACCCAGCAACTTGAACAGCTGCTTGTAGCTGGTAAGTCTGGTGTGGTGGAAGGGGAGGGGGAAGGGAAGGGGGCTGGTGGTGGGATAGATCAAGGTCCCTGTGGTGAAGGAGTGGGGCTGGGGCAAGCGCTGCCCAGCCAGGGTAGGGTGGATGCAGGACAGAACCACGGCTAGTCCAGTGGCTCCTGCTGCTGCTCCCACCACTCGTCCAGGAGGGCACGGGGGATGTGTGCCCCCAGATTTGCATGGGGTGAGCTGGGGCCAGGGCTCCACCAAGTTCCTCCCAGCAGAGCAGGGCTGAACTCCAGTGGGCAGTGGCAGCACTGGGAGGGGGCTATCCCAGCTGGGGTGGGGGGGCACACTACTCTGTCCCTGCCCATCCATGCATACCTCCAGTTAAAAACCCCTATTCTAAAAGTAGGATTAAACTTAGATGGTGATCACTCACTGTCTTTTCTTTTTTATCTGTGTTTAAGTGATAAAACCCAGCACACTGGAACTATAGTACTTAAAAAATTCTGTTGTGAGAGAGGTGGGGAAATGAATTATATTTTCCTCTGGGATTCACACAACTTTGGGAAACCAGCTCATCTGTACTATTATAAAATATACCATGGTAGTATTGCTTTATTTTTTTCACTTTATACTGTACTGTTGTTAAAAATAAAGAATAAATATAGTCTGATTTTCTATCAGTGAAAGATTTTTCTGCCTCAGGTATATTATATGGACTAAATTATGCCCCCTCCACCCCCTTCACAGTATGAATCACAATTGACTTGCTCTGGAGCTGCTCATAACTGCAAGTGACACCAAAATTTGTCCCTGTCTGGTCATTCTTTGTAGTATCTAGTCAAGACTAATCAGTTCATTGTCTTAATATGCTACATCATAGTCTAAATTGGTGATTCTTGACCTTTCTAGACTTGAGGCACCCCTTGGAAAATACCAGCCCTTTGTTTTCAATTGCTTTTTGCCTACAGAAAAATACTAGACCAATTCTGTTGTGAAGACCTCGGAAAGACCACAGTCCAATTTGAAATCTCTGGGCTTCTACTGTATATTGCATGGAAATGTTTCCACACCTAACAGTGCTTACACTGCTTGGAACACAGTGGCATCATTGAAAGGATCTCAAGGCACCTGAGGGGTGCCAGGTCAGCCTGGTTAAGAAGCATTGGTCTAGACAGAGTATGCATAGCAAGACTGACTTGCTTAACTCAAAGACCCCATCAAGAGAAGGCTGGTTCTCTCCTGACTTGAGAAGCCTTGCCTGAATACAACAGTTCTGCTGGTTGAATTGGAACAATTTAGTTCAGCTTATGTACACCACCATAGGACACACACCAGCTATAACTACCTTACATCAATTTAGCTTTGTCAGGCAAGGCCCAATAAAGTAGTAACAAGTGGTGAGGAGACTGCAGTAGGGACCGTGCAGTCCTATCTATGGTAGCTGAGAATAAGACAAACCAACAGAGCAAACCTGACGTGTTCTGTCACAATGCAAATTAACCTGCTTTATATAATGCATGAAACTGAATTCTAGACTCCCTACACTGAGTGCTACTATTGCTCTTTCTTGTGTCCTGCTACTGCTCCTTCCCTTCCAACTCCTCAAGGGAGCTGGTGCTGTTTCTACACTCAGTTCTCCAAAAGCCTATGAAGTAACCTACCTTTTGACTAGTAGCTTGTCAATGGTTAGGCCAATGGTCCTCAATCTTTCTAGAGCCAAGACACCCCTTGGAAAATCCCAGCTCTTAGTTTTTACTCATTTTTTGACTATGGGAAAAAATAGAACAATATTTCTGTTGCAAGAAACTCAAAAAGACTATAACAGGTCAGAATGTTTTTTAAATTATGGATTCCCATTTGAAATCTCTGGATTTAATCTTGTGAATCATGTTTGCACACTCAACAGTGCTAAAATTACATGGCACCCCAGCTGAGAATCTCTGGGTTAGGCTTTCAGCAGCCTGGATCCCCCACCACTTCAGCAATTGCCTTCCGTCTCACTGAAGCAGCAATATCCAGTTGATGTTTCTTTATAAGTGGTAATGGCCATCATTAACTAAAGGCTCTCCAAAACTATCATTTACATTTTACAGTTTAGTATAACTTTTAGCAAATTTAGCATGTAAAAAAAAATAGCACCTTCCCTCTGGGAGTATCGCTGGAATAATCCATGATGCACATACATGTTGCATTATCTAAAATATCTTTCCTAAACAAAGGCATTAATGACTCAGTAATCAAGTGATCCAGTTGGTGGGAGGCTCTTCTTAGCTGTTAGAATGTGCTTATGTTCTAAAATAAGAGGTTTTTTTTAATGTTAGCTTCCACAGTGCATGCAGCACACCCTGGCTTAAGAAGAGCTCATTATTTTGGTAATGGGCTTGCCAACCTGAATATAATCTTCTAGAAAACCTTTAAAATATTCTAATGTTCACTGGGTAAACAAAAAAGGATTTTTCTTTATGGAAGGTTCTTTTACAGAATGTCAGCAAGGTGTGTTTTTGTAAGGCTCAAGTGTTTATCCTAGACAAGCTGCTGATTGGTATCTGTGGCAATTTCACCGTATGCCAAATACTTTCTCTTGTATCTAGAATCCTGTAAGTCTGGCTATAGCCAAGTGCTATAGAAACACACACACACACACCTTTTTCAGCTGCTCTCCTTCCCCCTGAACAGATTCAATAAAGAATATAGGACTAGAGACAGCTTGGTCTCAGAAGTGCCTATGGTATGTAGGCAGAAATTTGACGTATGTTCCAAGGAGCAATTAAAAAAAAATAAATAAATAATATTCCCTCCCTCAATATTCACCTATACTCAGGCACAACCTCCACTTTGAGCTGCCAAGTTTCCTAGGCACCTACGCCTGGGCTTCTGTCCATGATCAGATGTAATCCAATTTGTTACTGTGACAGGGCAGTAAGTATACCCTGTCACGAAATGCCAAAGAAACAAAGGGGAAAAGGAAACTTACCACGGCAGTGAGCCTGGACAGGGGAAAAGCCGTGCAGGATTTCCTGGATGTTAATTAATACAATCAGCTGGGGGAGCTAGCAGGGCAACAAATGGGAAGCTACAGCCAAACACATAGCTGATCTGCACAGGAAGTTAAAACAGAGGCAACTGAGCAATTTGGTCTCTTCTGGTGAGGGGAGCAGCACAAGGGGAAGCTTGTGGGAGCACCCAGAGGTGCAGCAGTGGCATGTGACCAACCAGGAATCAGCAAGAGTATTCTGCGGACAGACTTACCAGAAGAGTGGAGACAAAGAGGGAGTTGCCGCATCCAAGCTGGTGGGTTTGAGTCCAGCGAGTGTAGAGTCTTTGTTCCTGAGACCTGAATAAGAAAAAAAGATGGATCGGAAGTGTGAATTTTGGGCGTTGGCCTGGGATAGTCCCTCCCTGAAGCAAAAGGGCGGTGAGATTATGTGACTATATTTGAGACCCGGGGTGGGGGTGAGCAAATAACGTGACAAGAGGTCAGTGGCAAGAGACCAGCTGCCAGGATATTAAGCAAGGCAGCATAGTGATTATGACTCCCTAGGGGACAGCTTGTGAGATCAACGCTGAAACACCTGGTGTGCTAAGGACAGGGTATAGGGAGCTGGTGGAGCCCTGTGAAGAGGAGCCAACCTGCTAAATTGCAGAAATTAACATCAGATTTACTTCTCAGAACTGTACCCGTTTGGTTCCTTTCCATCCAAGTCAGGGGTTGTCAACTGGGAGTACTTGGGGAAGGCCCTAAGGGGTATGCACAGGTGGGTGGGTGGGTGGGAACAGAGTGCCATCACCCACCACCCTGTGCTGCCACCTGCCAGGAACAGGGCTGGGGCAAGGCGAGGGCAGCAGCACCCCTCTGTGGGCTACACAGGCACTGCCCAGCCGGTTAGATGATGGGGGGCAGAGTACAGAGTTTGCATGCGGTGGCAGCCACCATCCACCACCCCACCCTGCTTCCATTTCAAGCTGCGTTCCACCCCACCCCCCACTGCCAGGGGTACACTTATTAAAAAAAGGTTGAAAACCCCTGATCTAAGTAGTGGCAGGCGAATTTAAAGGAGACCATCTGGTCCAGAGAAAGGGACTGCAATTTGCTTTTGTGGCATGGCTAGGTCTTCTGCAGTTACCTAAACACCTATCTTCTACTGAAACTGCACTGTAATCCAATCTGGTGCTGGGGAACCACTGGATAGCTAACAGCACAAGAGTGATGGGGACAGAAGAGTGCAAGAAAAACAGTCTGCCTCTGTAATAGATGTAGGCTGCTTACAAACTTAAAAAAACCCCAACAAAACAGCAATTTAAACTTGGCTCACCCAACATCTGTATAGATCAGGTGTTTCAACAGGGCTTTTTGGCACTTTTATCTAATAGCTGATTCAATCATCTGATCTATACAGATGCTGCAGAGCGGGGTTGAACATAACCCACTGCCTCTTCTGGTAAAGCACTTTTTTTTTTTTTTTTTGAGGGGGAGCGTTCATGTCTGTTAGCAGCCTAAACCGCACCCCCCCAAGTGGGGAGTCCTCGCTTCTGCTCTCTGCTGCCAGGGTTATTTCTGTTTTTCTGACTGACAATTGTCTAATGCAAAATTTGTGGGTAGCATTGGAAAAATATTTTTCCCTGAGCATAACTTATACAAAAAAAAAAAAAAAGTGGTAGAAACTAAGCATAGAACCCCACTGCCATGTTTACAGTGCGAGAGCTAAATTGTATTTCATTTATCCAAACTACAGTTAGAGTAACTTACCCCTGTAGTTGTCGGAAGTGTTGCTTGTTGCAATTTCCTTCCACTGTCTCATATATCTAAACATGTGAAAGGAAAAAAAGCATTCAATTTAATGATTCAGTAATTACCCAAATCTTGAAAATTAACGTAGTGTTAACTTTATCTTATCTCAACCAGTTATTTGGAAAGTTAAACATATCTCCCAAGAATCAGGGCCTCAGTATCAAATACTTAGACTTAGAGGTGGGAAGCTTAAGATCTTTCATGGATAATAAAGTCCTTCAAAAGAAAGAAATGAAAAGCACATGCTTACTCTCCATAGTCAAGTATATTTGTCCATTTCAATAATTCATCCACTTCCCATTCCATTACATCCTGTCCTCTTTCTTTCTCAGTGGCATCAATAATGCCGTCTGCAGCTCTCTGAATTAAAGTTGTAATGGTAGGGTCACCTGTTTTGACCCACAGGCTTCCTGAGGAATACCTAAAACAGTGAAACAAATACCTTTTACTGTATACTGCTTAGAACAGTAATTGCTTTCTTACTGAAGATGGTGCTATATCCTAACACTGTCTCTCACCCTAGTAACAGGCTTATTATGCACATGAAGAACTTTACTAAATCTAAAAACCAGTTTATAGGAACACAAATATGTGAATAGAAATATGCACATTAGTCATCATTAACCATTTATATGGCACTCTGATTTAACTGACATCATAAGGATGTGGTAGGGTCACCCAAATACCCTGCAGAAACCTACTACCTATAGAACGGAAACTCACAGCAATCATACACCCTCTGGTGCCACGTATTCAACGCTGGGACCTATAAGAAAGATCATAAAACAATTCTACTTCATAAGGGCCATACCTGGAGAAAAATAAATATTCTTTATCCACCCCCACCAGTGGCTTTTAAAGAACCCTCAAGCTCATCTCTCCCTCCCCCAGCCCCTAATCAACAGCTACCACAAGGAACAAGATGCTGCCTAAACAATATATACAAAAACACCTGCCAACTTGCTTGCTGCTAATACAATTCATACACCCCACAATGAAGCCATCGGAATTCATGGATCCACCACATCTATCACAGCATGTGATAAATCTCACTCAATACACCAAATGCCCTCATAGGAGCTATATAGATGAAGTTAAACACTCTTGAATGAGCATGCAAAGAAAAATGTTGAAGGACAGAAATATCCAATCTCCAATAGAAGAATACTTGTCACAGTCCCCGTCTTCAAACAATGGACCTGAGAACAAAAATTTGTAACCTAGTGTCCAGGAAAGTTTACTGGACACTAAAAGCCTTGAACTAAACACAAACAGTCGGCTTACAGCACATGACACTTTACCTTCTCCATCTGCTAACGTGACCATACTTCATGGGTAATAATAAATATCTTCCCTTTGGAATGATCTTTTTTTACATAAGTTTTTTTTTTTTTTTTTTTTTTTTTAATTTAAACTTTCTTTTACTTGGTTTATACCTACTTCTAATAACTTTGGTTCACGGGTTTACTGCCAACTTTCCTTTCTTCAAGTAACTATGCTCATTTACATAACAGCTTTAAACTAAAAATCACTGTTTTATCTGGCATTTAGCTTAAACTGTGCTAGCTTTTTTGCCAGACCTGAGGGAGGGTGCATTGCATCTACAAGCTTGTCTAATATCTCTCCTAACTATCAACCTGGTCCCATAAATGACATTACCAAACAAACCTTGCATCTTTCTTACGAATGGACAGAATTTACAGACTTAAGCTTGTGTATATCACATTTAAAGGTAGACTCCACATTTTTGGTTCATCATTTTGATATCAGCTAAATAGATCTGTTCTTCTAAAGAAAATTTTACAAAAATACCCCAAAGATCACCTCATAGACCACACTGTGAAACAACTTCTGAGATGTTTGACAGTGTGGAGGAACACTACACAACAATTTGTACACTGAATATCATATGTAACAAAGACAGACCTTTGCAGCAATCTTTTCAGATGGTTCCATAAAACAGGACCTAAAAGAGAAGTTCTCAGGACAAGATTCTCTTCAGGGAGACATGAATTTCTTTGAGCGATATCTTTTATTGGACCAATTGTGTAGTTGGGGTAGAGTTAGACAAGCTTTTGAATGCAAGACATTCTTCTTCATGGCTACATCATCTCCTGAGATTTTTACTTAGGTCAGATTGATGGGGCAATTGGTTTGTTCATTCGTTTGGTGTGGTTTTTTTGTTTTTGTTTTTTTTGTTTGTTTTTAAAACTTTCTTGCTCTTCTATTCTCTTACGGCACATTGCAGGGTGGGTTCTTTTCACTGCAGGGGACTGATAAACTGCTGATGCCCTTGCCTCTTCTAGTCTCTTCCTAAGGCACATTCTAAGGCTGTTGAGGAGGTGGGTTGATTTTGTTATACTAAAGCTTTTTTGGATATGGGTGTTATTGAGTGTTTTTGGGCTTAGATGCATGTGAAAGGCCAGAGTCTCTGTGAACCTGTTTGCACAAATATTCATTACATGACTACTTGTGATTGCAAAGGGTGGGGGTCAATGTTCCCTTTCAGCTCTATGTTTCTCTATTCTTTTATGTTCCTGTGTTAGCAAGAATTGTCATGTCCTGTTTCACAGTTCATTCACAATGCCTTCTTCCTTTATTTTCTTGTCTGAGAGATGTGACAGTGTCACCTTGCAAAGGTATTTTCAGGCTCTGAGAGGACGTGAGGTGTGGGAGGAAAAAATGCTAACTAAACTGTTAGTTATTTTTAGTAAATTATTTTGCCTACCTTGGATGCTGATCACCTCTCTCACCCCACTGACATTGTCCTGTAAGGAAGACTGAGACAGCTTCCTCAGGATTGGTCCTCATTTTTCGTATCTTTTTGCTTTTTTTAAGAAATCACATTGCCTGCAGTACAAGTGGATGTTTCCAGAAACTAGTCATCCTGATTGCAGTTTTCCAAAGTGCCTACAACAGGATTGGACTATGCTGAATGTGCCCTGGACTATCCAATTAGCCCCCAAAATATGAGGTTGGTGCCAAAAAGCAGTGTTAATGGAAGTTGCTATTATCACTATAATTTTTTCTTGACCATTATGCTACCAGCTCACTTACTACACCTACAGGAACAAACTGTTCCAGCCCCATCCAGACCCAGGAGTCAAGTAGATTATAACTCCTAAAGGTTGAACAACTAGATTACCCTTTACTATGGCATCTGGCCAATAAGACAACCATCTGTCTCTAACACACTCAACTTCACTACCTATCATAGACCAAATTGGAAGGAAGAGTCCAAAGGAAAGAGAAAAGTAGGCAGGAAATCTAGCATCTGATGCATAGACATTGAAAGAGCACTACCTAAACAGGTCAGAAGCAGACAGCACAAGGAAAAAAAATTAACACGATGAGATGGTCAGTACAAGATATGCACCAACAAATAATCTGTATGTCATCAGCAATGAAGTACCTCTTAGAGCCTGCAACACTGAGAGTTGTCTGGATGACACTGCAAGCCCTGTACTACCCACTTAGTCTGCCTTCCTGTTCTTACATCCAGCAAGGTGGCATTGCTTTGAGTGTCTTTGAAAACATCAAATCCAATTGGCAGAACCTCAGGTAAGACAGCTTCATTTGAACCCTTTCATTTGACAACAAAGCTTAGGACCAATGTTAACTTATTTTTTGCTCATTTACAGAACACTACAGACTAGGGTATTTATAATGGAGCCCACTTATACTTTGTCAACAATGGTAGTGAGAATATCACTGGGTAATTTCAACATTCAGATCCTACAAGGCTGTAGATTTCTTGAATTTTTTTACTTGTCTATCTCAGACTCTCTCATGCCTTCTCTTGGCTTTCCTATAGTATCTTGAGGCTTGCAGTTTCTGTTCTGCCACCTAGAAGTACCTACTGGCCTCATTCAGACTGTCTCCTGGGATGACAAACTTCCTGGAATCTCTATATCCAGGAGGACTTACTCCATGTCACATGTCCCACACAACCATTTGTATACGGGCAGTCCTCAGACTTGCGACACACTTGATTCCTGAAAAGTGTCTCAGGTCAAAACATTGTAAATCGGAACCAATTTTCTCATAAGAAACAATGTTATAAATGGGGGATTTGTTCCTGAACCAAGGCCCGATACCATATTTTCCACTAATAATACCCCATAATTTTGTACTTGATCCATTATAGATGAGTAATAACTACATTAATGTATTTATATTGTAAATAGCAATCATATTGATTTGGAAGGACTTCTTTGAGGTAACTTTGCTGGACTTTTTGAAGGGTTCTTTGTTTCAGTTTCTGAAGGGTTCTTGGCTGGAGTCTTTTCAGGAGTCTTGGCTGCTTTCTTAAAGGAAGTGTCCAAGGAAGTTTGGACAGATGTTCTCCAGGGAGGCGGGTGACACAGCGAACTTGTTCGCTGGTGTGGCATCACATCGGATCAAGTGTTGTAAAGTTGAAACTAACGTCAGAAAGTTGAAACAGGGTGTCAATTTATAAATGTTGTAACTTGAAACGTTGTAAGTTGAGGAATGTCTGATCTTCAAACAATGTGTCCAGATAAAAGACATCACCACCCCTCTACAAAACATTGCTTTCAAACAGTGTCCATGGACCTTTTGGCTCCCAGACAAGAAAGACCAATGGACTCCAGCACAGCCAGAGCATGCTTAAGGACAGCAGTATTCCACTCCCAGGGCAAGGAGGTGAGCACACAGTGAATCATTATCACAGTAAGCTAGTCTCACTTATTGACATGCTGGTTTTTAAACCTCTCCATTCTTTCCACTATCCATTTCTGACACCAGACCCA
Source organism: Alligator sinensis (assembly GCF_000455745.1). Lineage (NCBI taxonomy): Eukaryota > Metazoa > Chordata > Crocodylia > Alligatoridae > Alligator > Alligator sinensis. The sequence continues at coordinate 988,424 of NW_005842567.1, read as the reverse complement.
ATATTAAGAAAGGGCTAAAAACTTTAGCACCACTGAGGGAAAAGCTGATGCACAAAGGAGGTAACAAAATGTATTCTTCTAAGCTGTAAAAGCTCTAAAATAGGCTAAGAAAACCTTCTTCCTATTAGGTTCCACTGATGATACCAAATCCTACCCCAAGTTTCCAGTCCTTGCTGCTAAGGTGATTTATTTTTTAACCAATGATTGTCTAAATGTAAGGTAGATAAATAATCCCAAGAACAAACAAGAGGGGCTTGACTTCATGATCTAATATTTAGAGTACTCCCTTGCTGTCAGGATTATTTACCCATTTTAGAGTAAAATAATCTTTGAGTGAAGTGGGTAACTAGTATTTGGAACGGGGCAGAACAGACCTCTGTGGGCTCAGAGTCACAACCCTCTTGTTTGCTATCTTTCTGGCTCCATGATTCTTGCCTTCTAGTGACCCAACTGCCCGCAGAAGTGTAGAGTTCTAGCCTGTTCTAGCTAAAGCATTCTCCTGGAAAGCAGGAAATGTGGATTCAAATTACTTTAGGATGAGATGGACCCAGAACTCAGTTTCCTCTTCAAGGGCATTAACAACTAAGCTACAGGGTAAAAGGCAGATGGCACAGTAGCGTAACTGGGGCATTAGTTACAGTGCAAGCTAATGGACCCTAGCTAATGGAATCTGGATGCAGCACTGATTCACAGGGGGCCCTGTGTTACAGGAGCTTGTACTAAGGCAGCAGCAGCTCAGGCAAAAGGAAGTAAGTATTCACTCTCCCATGCCACCCAAGGTGCCAAAATTTAAATTTACACCTCTGGGATTACACCAATATTACCCTCTTTCTTTACTTTATAGTGAAACCAACCCTGCTTTCTTTTCATTAGATGCACTAATGCAGATTTTCCCAAATGAACTGAATGCCATCAGCTGGTTTTCCCTCTTAGCAAGTCAGACCAAGTTTGATCCCAGAGTTATAGAAGTGCATAAGGCTGCCCACTGCCCAAATGGCAGTTACGTGCATCTTCCTACATGGAAGTATGCCTCTGGGTGTAGACTAGACTGAACAGAGAGAGAAGGGAAGACCTAGGTGCCCGAGAGGTAGAATAAGTGCAACATGCTTGAACTTTGATATATAAGTTTGAAGTGAGAAGGAGCCAAGTCACAGTTACTCTAAACATAGACTGTCTCACTCTGCCTGACTAGAAAACTACATCCAGAGGGAACACTCTTATCTGTGATCCAAATCAATAAATGGAAGGCATATACTCCAAGGAGGAGTATACCTACTTGGCTCACGCTTGCAGGGAAGCAATAAGAAAGGCCAAAGCAGATATAGAACTCAAGTTGGCAACAAAAATTAAGGATAACAAAAAGTCCTTCTTTAAGTACATAGGGAGCAGGAAGAAGGCGCAGGGTAACATAGGGCCGCTACAGAATGGATTAGGGCAACTCGTAACTGACAGGATGGAAAAAGCTGAGCTCTTAAATAATTTCTTTGCTTCCGTTCTCCTGGGCACGGATACAAATGCACCTCCCAATGAGTCTTTAGTCTGGAGTGAGAGTAGTACCAATCCACTAACGATTAGCACTAACCTAGTGAAGGGGCACTTGGAAGGGTTGGACGTATTTAAGTCAGCAGGCCCCAACGATCTTCACCCAAGGGTACTAAAGGAATTGGCCGATGACATAGCAGAACCACTGGCACAGTTGTTTGAGCGCTTGTGGCACTTGGGAGAGGTCCCAGAGGACTGGAAAAGGGCCAACATGGTCTCTATCTTCAAGAAGGGAAGGAAGGAGGACCCGGGTAATTATAGGCCAGTTAGCCTCACCGCTATTCTCGTTAAGACCTTAGAAAAAATCATAAAGGATCACATTTGCAGGGGGCCGGCGGGTAACACAATGGTGAAGGGCAACCAGCATGGATTTATAAGCAGGCAGATCCTGCCTGACTAACCTGGTCTCTTTTTATGACCAGTGCTTAGATGCAGGGGAGGAAGTAGATATTATTTACCTGGATTTTAAAAAGGCTTTTGACACAGTGTTACACACAATTCTTACAAGTAAACCGAGTAGCTGTGATGTGGATTTTTTGACAGTAAGGTGGGTGAAAAACTGGCTTATGGGACGCACCCAGAGAGTGGTGGTGGATGGGGCGGTTTCTCCCTGGAGGGATGTGGGCAGTGGTGTCCCCCAAGGCTCTGTCCTTGGACCAGTACTGTTTAATATCTTCATCAGCAATTTGGATGAAGGTGTTGAAAGTACCTTGTCTAAATTTGCAGATGACACTAAACTATGGGGCATAGTAAACACACTGGATGGCAGGGAGCGAATTCAGGCAGATTTGGACAGACTGGGGAAGTGGGCAGATCAGAATAGGATGCAATTCAACAAGAATAAATGCAAGGTGTTGCACCTGGCCCCTGAGGTGGGGGGGGGGGGGGGGTTACCGTTCTGAGCACAACAACAGTGGAAAGAGATCTCGGAGTCCTGGTTGACGCAAAAATTAACATGAGCCGCCAGTGTGACGAGGCAATAAGCAAGACTAACCGCACTCTTTCTTGCATCAGCAGGTGTATCACGAGCAGGTCTAGGGAAGTGATAATTTCCTTTATGTGGCATTGGTGAGGCTGCAGATGGAATACTGTATCTAGTTTTGGGTACTGCACTTCAAGAGGAATGTGGATAACTTTGAGAGGGTTCAGAAAGGGGCTACTCGTATGGTTGAGGGCCTGCAGGTAAGACCCTATGAAGACAGACTGAGGGATCTGAATCTCTTCAGCCACCGCAAGAGAAGGTGGAGAGGTGTTCTTGTGGCTGCCTACAAACTCACTGGGGGGCAGCCAGCAGGGAATAGGGGACACTCTGTTTGCCAGGGCGCCCCTCAGAGTTACCAGAAATAATGGCCACAAATTGAAGGAGAACAGATTTAGATTGAACATAAAGGAAGACATTCTTTACAGTAAGGGTTGCCAAAATATGGAATGCACTCCCAAGGGAGGTGGTGCTTTCCCCTACCCTGGAGATGTTCAAGAGGAGATTAGACAGGCATCTGGCTGGGGTTACCTAACCTCAGCTCTCTTTCCTGCCTGGAGCAGGAGGTTGGACCCGATGATCTACCAGGTCCCTTCTGACTCTAGAAATCTATGAAATAAAGTTTGCAACCAGAACATCTGCACCCTAATGGACAACCCTAGTGAATGACTGAAGTGAAGGACAGCACTAGAGGCCAGAAAATTTGCACAATTTCATATTGCTATTGCTGCACTTCATGAGACTAGACATATTAGGCATGGTGGTGGCTACCCTTTCTTTTGGAAAGTGTCAGGAGGTGATGTGACTCCACCAGATTGTTGGTTAAGACATTAAGACATGGCTACCCGTGACTGGTATTCGGTGATACAGTGGCGGAGGAATGAGACCTTAACCTGCACTATCATGCGGACAGTGCGTGATCGCTAGTAGCCTAACCAATCAGAAGTTGCCCCTAGAGTGTGACTGGCCAGACCAGCATGCTGAAGCCTCCAGAATGTTCCATCAAGGGGGGACGCTGATTGGCTAGGGAGTCTATAAAGGGAACTGCGCGCCTCAGCGTAGGGTTCCCAGATGCTCCCGAACTCAGGAAGACAGCATGATCACCTGTCTTGTCTGGACAGACCCCTAGGCCTCTAGCTAGATTCCTAGCATAGGCTACCACAGCTTATAGCTGGACCACACGCTATCTGGAACGCCCTGTGTGTTGCCCAACTAGGCATCATACTTGTACTGATAGTATTTTCGGCTGCAGTCGACCTTCACGATTACACCTTGCTTGTTACTCGCCGCTACCCATCAGTTGTTCGTTTTTCTACCTGCACCACGTCGCCTGTGTCTACCTGCCACTGTAAATAGTATTCAGCTCATTAATCATGTTGGTTTGTAAGTACATTTATGAATTTTCTTCACCTACGACTTGTCGCACTTTTTCCTCTCTCACACTTGGCATCCCCGAGCGTGTCTGGGTTGGTGTCACTACTCAGTGCCCCACTCGACATGCAACTGAGGCCATTTTCCAAACACCATCCTTGAATTATGGCCCACATGGCGACGAGGATGGGCTCGCCGAAGGAGCGAGAGAGGAATAATGCCCAAAATTTAAGATCCTCAAAAAGTGAGGAGAACAGGGTTGATTATGTATCGTTAAACTGCCCCTGGAGGGGCCATCAACGGCCCCTGGTTGAGAGTACCACTGACTTGCAAGATCATGCCTGGTACCACCAAGCTGTAACAGGCCCGATTAAAGGGTACTTTTCTGCAATTGCCGCTGCAAACTCCAAGGGCAAGAAAGACTGGGCCGTGGAGGGCCTAACTCCAGCCGCATTTGCCTGCCTAATGTCGAGCCCAGCAGTGAGGTATCGGCCTTATGATAAAGCCCAAGACGTAATTCCCTTTATAACACCGAAAGAAATCGCCGAAAACAAAGATAAGGACCCCAGGCGAGAATATGGGCGATGCATTAAATATGTAAAAGAAAGTAGCAGCCATGCCACGCCGTCGGACAGATTCAATTGCCCCACTCTCCGTGAGGAGAGCAGAGAGAGTGAAATCCTGATGGAGCTCAGGGAACAATTAGAGGAAAAGGGGTGAGAGTCCTCCCGGTGGAAATGTGGAGGGGAAAAATGGAAAAAAGGAAAAGTTATCAATATAATGTATAGAACAATAACTGAGCTCTTAAGACTTGCAGCGAAC